>NW_024396496.1:0-13330 GCF_016617805.1 Bactrocera tryoni
CGCACCCGTTTATGTGTGATTAATGTGGTGTATTTGGTTTCGTGCTTGGTTTTTCCTCTTTTATTCGCCCATTTTACATAAGTATGTATATATGAAATGTATGTATAAATGTATTTGTTTTAATTTTTTTGGAACCAATCGTTCTTTCACTTTTCTTATGTCCAAATTATCATTCAACATGGTTTTCATTGATTCATACGATATTCCCACGACGCCAGTAACATCTCTTACTGTTAATCGTCTATTCTCAAGCACCAATTCCTTTATTTGAAAGACATGTTGATTATCAGTTGATTTTGATGGCCGTCCTGGACATGGTTTGCCATCAACGGTGTTTTCAACCCTCTTTGAACAATTTGTATCAATCAAAAACATTTGCACGCGACAAACAATTTTCACCGAAGGCTATTTCTAACATTGTGAACATTTCGACTCTAGAAATTTGGAACCGCTCACAAAATTTTAAGTTTTTTGTTGAATAATTTCACTTATCGTAAAAATCGCCGAAAGCACTTTATGTAGTTTAGAACGATAAACGTATACTAAACACTAATTAATATTTTGATATGACATTTGGCACAGATGTCATTGACAGTCATAACATCCTAGAAAAATATGGAATTGATTTGAATGGATTTTCGAGCGAAATTGAAATTAAAAAATTGTTATGGTGTAGAAACGTATGAATGAATTTTGTATTTTTTAAATAACTGCACGTTTCTTTTGTATGTATTATATATATATATATATACATATGTATATGTGGAAATCGGTGCTCATATACGGATATATATGTATAACGAAAACATGTATAGACGTATATATGTATATATGTACATATATACTCTTAATTTTTAATCGATTATATTTGTTAAAAATATTCCGTAGTGCTTTTCTTTACGGCTTGAAGGACCACTTCTTGATTTTCGCGCCCAATGTGTGTAGGGGAACACTTATCACCTTTAGAATTTGTACATTGCTCAAACGCAATTTCTTCCATACGATTCCGAAAATTGTTCACCAGCTTGTATATAATTTATTGTACATACAGCCATTGACTCATAAATGTGTCACAAAGTTTCATTTCATATAAATGCTAAAATTGTTTCAGTTAAAGTTGTTTAAAATGTAAAAATTTTGCATTCAAATTGGTGCTGCCCAAATATTCCTGTATGTTTTGCTTTTTTTTACCGTTATCAATTATGCATAGTCAATGCTGATTTTGAGTGGACACATAAATGGCATCGATTACTTCGCAGAAGTAGTACTCGCGCAGATTTTAATTTAAGAACACCATTTATTGTGTTGTTGAAAAATAAAAAATTAAAAGTATTTCATTGAAATGGGATTCGGAAAGCATACTACAATAGAAGAAAGAAACATTTGGAACATGTATACAAAAAGTGGCCGAAATTGCTAAACTAATGGAAATTTCTCGTAAAAAAGTATACAACGCAATCAAATCATGTATGGAAAATTCCCAAGTATTGGTCAAAGGTCTTAGCCTTAGAAATATCCTCTAGAGTTGTCAGAAGACGTCTGAATCAGGCAAAATTGTTCGGACGGATATCGGGGAAGAAACCACTGCTTTAAAAAACAATATTTTTAACCGATTGATCTTCGCCAAAGCTCATCAAGAGAAAAGCTTAAATTTTTAGAAAAATGTATTGCGGAGTGACGAAACAAAGGTTAATGACCAGGATAGGACCAGATGACAGAATATTTGTACATCATCCTAAGTCCCAAGAATATAATCCTAAGTACACTCAGAAGACGATAAAGCATGGCATGGTTTGGGGAGCATTTTCTTGGCATGTTGTAGTTCCACTCGTAAGAATCAATGGAAAAATGGACAAGTTTCAGTACTTGCACATTTTAAAAATCATATGGTACCATATGCTTTTGAGTCTATGCCAATAAAATAGAAATTTATGCAAGACACCGATCTCAAACACGCCCTGAAGCTAGTTAAAAATTGGTTTTCTGTAGAGAGGATAGATATTTTGGATTGACCAGGGCAAAGCCCTCTTTAAATCCAATTGAAAACCTATGGAATGAAGTCAATACTGAAATTGCAAAGGTATTATAAAAATATAAACGATCTCTGGTCTGCCGTTAAAAAAACTTGGTATGCTTTACCTCAAGCTAAGTGTCAGAATATAATTGAACGTTTGTATGGAACAAAATTTAAAAAAATGCAATATGAACTAAATTGTCCACATTTTTTTTTGATTTTAGTTTGATTTTTTTTTTTTTTTTTAAGCAATGAACTCACTCAAACACTTGTTGTTTATTAAAAACATTTATGATACTGTAACAAAAGAAAGAAGATATAAAAATGTGCCATTTATGTGTCCATAGCTGAATGTAAATACTGTAAACCTTATGAAAAGTTTGTTTTCTTTTAAGCTGGAGGGAGACGATCACGTTTCACTTACGATATCCAGTGCAACGAGAGAGGTTTTCCATCGATTTTACTAGTAGGCCGTGTAGAGTTATGGTGTGGTGATGTTTGAAGTATTCCGTATGGTGTTTAGTAATTTGGGCATTCTATTGTTAAGAAAAAATAGTAGGACATTTCCATTTCCATTCATCGAAATATTTTTTTTTAGGTTGGTATGACTGTCAGTGATATCTGTGCAAAATGTAATATCAAAACAAGAAACAACGTTAACTTCGGCTGCACCGAAGCTAATATACCCTTATAGTTAACCGATCTGAACAATTTCTTCAGAGATTACATTGTTGCCTTAGAAAATAATGTATACCACATTTCGTGAATATATCTTGTCAAATGTGAAAGTTTTCCATACAAGAACTTGATTCCGATCGTTCAGTTTATATGGCAGCTATATGTTATAGTGGTCCGATATCGGCCGTTCCGACAAATGAACAGCTTCTTGAAGAGAAAATGACAGACGGACGGACAAGGCTAAATCGACTCAGCTCGACATACTGATCATTTATATATATATGCACTTTATAGGGTCTCCGACGCTTCGTTCTGGGTGTTAAAAACTTCGTGACAAACTTAATATACCCTGTTCAGGGTATAATAATAATTAGTATTTAGTATATGCATGTCTTTTTAAGTACATAAAGTGCATTCGGCGAATCTTACGATGAAATTGTTCAAAAAAGAGGTCCCATAAACTTGGTGTGCGGAATCGAATTTCTGGTGCCGAAATGTTCAGAATGTCGAAAAAGCCTTTCACAACATAATTAGTCATCGCAAGTAAGTGTTTTTGATTGGTGAAAAGTATAAAGAGGGTCGAGAACGAGTTGACGACAAATCACGTCCAGGACCGCCAGCAACAAAAACACGTCAATAATATAAAGAAATTGCTGCTTGAGAATCGACTAATAACAGTTAGAGATCTTACTGACATCGTGGGAATATCGTAAGGATCAGTAAAAAAATTGTTTAAGCCTAAGTAAAGTTAAAGCACGATTGTTTCCAAAATCACAAAATTTTTTCGAAGTTGATGATCAATCGGCCGAATATCGAGGCAAAAGTGATCCGAAGCTGAAAAAAACCTCATCAAATGAGTTCAAAAATCAAGGTTATGTTGACAGTTTTCTTCGGTTATTGAGGTGTGGTGCATTCCGAATTCCTTCCGACCGGCCATACTGTCATCAAGAAATAATTTAAGTGCTATGCGTTAGGCCGGCATTATGGGCCGACAACTTTTGGTTTTTGCACAACGATAATGCACCGTCGCATATTGCATTGATTCTTTGTGAGTTTTACGCCGAAATTTCTACCTATGTCGTACCGAAACCATCGTATTCGCCTGACTACGGCTATTCAGCAAACTCGAGCGACCCCTCCGGGGAAACCGTTTTGAGTAAATTGAAGACATTAAATTAAATCACTGCATGCATTGAAGGCTATTCCGGGAATTGTCTTTAAAAACTGTTTCGAGGATTGAAAAAACATTGGCACAAGTGCATTATGACCAAAGGGGATTCCGTTAATGACGACGACATAGATTTTGGAGAGTAAGAATTTTAAAGTTATGAACAAAGTCTTACTATTTTTCACTCAAAGTAGTACATATGTTGGTATTCTCAAGTGAGTTGTGTTGGGGGTATCAGTGTTGCAGTTTGTGGAGTGGTTTTTATTGGGAACATTTTTCAATCATCACAGATTCTTACGTGAAGCCGTAGAAAATAAGAGGCACACACATGGCAATGTAGTAAACTCATGCATTAAATATTTTAAAAAAATTGTAAACAATAGATATGTAAATGTGTGTTATGGAAAAAATAAGTTCCATTATTTGAAATACTCTAAAGTTAAGCTATTTTCATCGCAAAAAAGCGATTTGGTTAAAGTCTCTCTAAAATCCTCACATAAATGAGACATGGTCTGCTTTTTCAGAAGAAAAATTGTGAAAAATATTTTGTTTTCTATTTTAATAATTAATTTTTTAAGTCATTTTGACAGAATATTTCGAAGAGATTTTGTGTAAAAGCTTTTAGCAAAGTTTGTTACCTGTTTTTTAGCTGTGTTTATACAAATACCACAATGAAACATCGTAGTATTGTTACCAGCAAAATACTACATTGCTCATATGGTATTTTGCTAGTATTTGGTGACACACATATGGTATTTGTACCATATATGGTATTGTTACTACATGTCTGTCTCAGGTATAAGATCGCTACAAAAGTTTTTTAAATAAAATAAAAACGGTTTGGGATATAAATAAAATTCGTTATTTGCGTGAAAGTACATTTGATGACATTATGTATGGAATTCGATTCTTTTGCATGGTCACCACGGATACGTTTCCAGAAGTCCAGTCAATGAACCCAATGACGCCGCCGGCCCATAAACCGCATCAAACCGTTTTTAAGGAAGCAATGATGACTCATGGGGTGCGTATGGTGTACGGAAAACACTCTTCAAAATGCTTTAGTACTGTGAGAGTTTACGTTTGACTCTACTCTTCTTTATTAAAATTTCTTTCCTCAATACGTTTCTTAATTCTAATCTATTAGCTATGTGCATATGTATGTACATGTGTTTATGCTTAGTGGGCATATATATGTACATATGTGTAAATAAGTATTATATGTTTATTGTATACTTCAGATACCAACGCATTGATATTTTACAACTGCTTAGAATCACTGTGTGACTTAATGCATCTAATGCACTTATACGAGTACACATACGTATTACCCACCGTAGATACTCTTTTATCTGTTGCTGCTTGTGTGCATTAGTATTTGGAGTATGTATGTTTGTATATTTATATTAGTTTTATGTATATACTAGTTTATGAGTTTTATTCAATAGGCAATGATTTTCATATTTTTATGAGCAAGTTTCATATTACAATTTTGTTGCTTACCATTGCACTTGACATTTAGTGGACTGTATTTTCTTTTTAATTCATTTATTGTTTACATGTGTATATTTATGTATTAATGTACTTAAGTCACAAATTTAATATTCTATATATAACTCTATCTTAAGAAATAAAATTGTCATGCTTATATATTTATGAACATGTGGATTGCTGCCTGACCAATAACGCATATATTTTTATTGACGAAGCCATTCAACCAGAAATGAGCTTAATCGCCGAGGATGACGTTTCGATGAAAAGAACAACGTGTGATAGACTAATTTGGGTCTTCTTCAATTGATGCGCCAGCGGTAGCAATATTCTTGACACTACGAGCACTTCTTTGTCTCACTGCCATGAGAACATTTTGTACTGTGTCTGTGGATTAAAATTTTTCCACAAAACGCTCAATTGTTGATCTCACCGGACGATTATGATGACCATAAATTGGTCGTAGTGTTCTTAAAGTTGCGGTCACTGACTCCGAATTTCGGAACTCCGAATATAATGATAAAATGGCAAACGTTCTTCTTCTTCTTTATTGGCGTAGAAACCGCTCACGCGATTATAGTCGAGTTAACAAGAGCGCGCCAGTCGTTTCTTCTTTTCGCTACGTGGCGCCAACTGGATATTTCAAGCGAAGCCAGGTCCTCTCCACTTGGTCCTTCCAACGGTCTTTCTCTTCCTCTGTTTCCCCCGGCGGGTACTGCGTTGAATACTTCCAGAGCTGGAGTGTTTTCGTCCATTCGGACAACATGACCTAGCCAGCGTAGCCGCTGTCTTTTAATTCGCTGAACTATGTCAATGTCGTCATATATCTCATACAGCTCATCGTTCCATCGAATTCGATATTCGCCGTGGTCAACGCGCAAAGGACCATCGTCCAAGCCTCTGCACCATATAGCAGGACGGGAATTATAAGTGGCTTATAGAGTTTGGTTTTTGTTCGTCGAGAGAGGACTTTGCTTCTCAATTGCCTACTCAGCCCGAAGTAGCACCAATTAGCAAGAGTTATCCTGCGTTGGATTTCCAGGCTGACATTGTTGGTGGTGTTTACACTGGTTCCCAAATATACGAAACTATCTACAACTTCAAAGTTATGACTGTCAACAATGACGTGAGTGCCAAGTCGCGAGTGCGACGACTGTTTGTTTGATGACAGGAGATATTTTGTCTTGCCCTCTTTCATTCCAGACCCATTTCTTTTGCTTCCTTGTCTAGCCTGGAGAAAGCGGAACTAACGGCGCGGGTGTTGAGGCCAATGATATCAATATCATCGTCATACGCCAGCAACTGTACACTCTGATAAAAGATTGTACCCGTTCGATTAAGTTCTGCAGCTCGAATTATGTTCGCCAGCAGCAGATTGAAGAAGTCGCACCATAGGGAGTCGCCTTGTCTTAAACCTCGCTTGGCTTCGAACGGCTCGGAGAGGTCCTTCCCGATCCTGACGGAGCTTTTCGTGTTGTTCAACGTCAGTTTACACAGCCGTATCAGTTTTGCGGGGATACCAAATTCAGACATCGCGGAATAAAGGCAGCGCCTTTTCGTGCTGTCGAAAGCAGCTTTGAAATCGACGAAGATTCTGCTTTCATGGGTCTTTTCCAAGAATTGGCCCATGGTGAATATCTGGTCGGTTGTTGATCTGCCAGGTCTAAATCCACACTGATAAGGTCCAATCAGTTTGTTGACGGTGGGCTTTAATCTTGCACATGTTGAGAAGGCTTATCCCACTATAGTTGGCGCAGTTTGTGGGGTCTCACTTTTTATGGATTGGGCATAGCACACTTAAATTCCAATCGTTGGGCATGCTTTCGTCCGACCATATTGTACAAAGAAGCTGATGCATGTTTGAATAGCTCGGCCGGCAATCCATCGGGCCCCGCCGCTTTGTTGTTCTTCAGAAGGGTAATTGCTATTTGAACTTCTTCATGGTCTGGCAATGGAACGTCTGCTCCATCGTCATCGATTGAGGAATCGGGTTCGCCTCCTCCTGGCGTTGTAAGTTCACTGTTATTCAGCAGGCTGGAGAAGTGTTCCCTCCAAAAGTTAAGTATGCTCTGGGCATCGGTGACTTCTGTCGGTGACTTCTGTAAGGCGCCGCATTTTCTTGTAGAATTTTCGAGCATTACCCCTGTCGGCCAGCTTATCAATCTCTTCACACTCACGCATTATTTTTCTGTCTGCAAATGCGTCTCGCTTCCCTCTTCAACTCTCGGTATCTATCCCATCTCACACGTGTTGTGGTCGATCGTAACGTTGAAATGTAGGCAGCCTGTTTTCTCTCCGCTGCGACACGGCTTTCCTCGTCGTACCAGCTGTTCTTTTGCATTTTCTGAAAACCAATGGTTTCAATTAAACGTAAGAAGTTTGAAATGCCGTCCCACAATTCCCTTATACCGAGTTGTTGACGAGTGCGCTCATAGAACAGGAGTGCAAGGCGAGTAGAAAATCCTTCGGCTGTCTGTTGTGATTGCAGCTTCTCGACGTCGAACCTTCCTTGTGTTTGTTGACGTGCGCTTTTCTTTTCGATCCGGAGATTTACTTCTGCTGGAATGTGGTACTACAGATAACCACATTTCGGGCTCCGGCGAAGTCGATCAGCCTCAACCCATTTGGGGATGTTTCGTCTTGGAGGCTGAATTTACCGACCGTAGTGCCAAAGATACCTTCTTTGCTCATCCTGGCGTTAAAGTCGCCAAACACGATTTTGACATCGTGGCGGGGGCAGTTCTCATAAGTGCGCTCTAAGCGCCCATAGAAGGCATCTTTGGTCACATCGTCCTTCTCTTCCGTCGGGGCGTGGGTGCAAATCAGCGATATGTTGAAGAACCTCGCTTTGATGCGGATTGTGGCTAGACGTTCATTCACCGGAGTGAATGAGAGTACTTGGCGACGGCGTCTCTCTCCCACCACGAATCCCACACCACACTTGGGCTCCTTTATATGGCCACTGTAGTAAATGCCACAAGGACCTACTCATCTTTGTCCTTGTCCCGTCCATCGCATTTCTTGGACCGCGGTGATGTCAGCCTTTATTTTCACGAGGACATAAACCAGCTGGGCAGCGGCACCTTCCCAATTAAGGGACCGGACATGCTTTGGTCGTCATCAAAAGGGGGGTCTCTCATCCGAGGCTGTTTGCTAATTTTCATGGGTAAGATTTTTTACGTGGCGGGTCCCAAACCCAGCGCACAACCCTGCGGAGGGGATATTTCGCCTTCTTACTTTAGCTCGCCTTCAAACGGATGTTCTTAGGATACCCAAAGGATACTTGGTCAAAGACCGGAAGTCGTGAGCTGCTTGAGTCATATGTAAAAGAATCATTTCTGGCCACTCCCAAGTGAATGTCGATCAGAGAACTTTCCTCACTTGCGTGAACTTCTACACAAGACTCCATCTTCCAAACCTTAATGAAGAGAAATGTCAAAAGAACGGGAAAAAATATGGAGTCATTTGCTGACCCTATCGGTCTATTTTTGTAGCTCTCTATTGAAAAACCCTATACTGAAAATTCGTCGAGTCAGTCAACTACGCATTTTTCTTCTGCGAATACAATCGTTAATCATAGGCTTATATGAACACACCATCCACGGGCATGCAGAAATGTGTAGCTTCCTCTAAAGACTGTAAGCAAGAACGATTTTGATCAAAACTTTGATCATGTAACTCTAAGTACGACCTTACGCTCAGATCAAGTTCCAGATATCAATTGGTGTCATTGCTATTTGGGATTACCATTGGTAATTATGAAGGTTAAGAAGCATGATTCATACTTGTACATATATTTCTTATATTGAGTTGTGATGGTTGAATTGGCAGAGCTTCTCCAGAATCATGTTTGTTGTTAAGCCGCCAATCTGACAACATGGTGTTGAATCGACTAATCGGTGTAGGTCAAAGAATGAACCGTAAAAATATTTTCGATACTCAATACAAGGACATCATGAATTTTTACGTTTGAAAAAATGCGCGCGAAATTGTGGAACGACCCTTTGCCAAACGACGTTAACGCTGTCTGAGGTTGTAAAGTACGCCATTTATTTTGGAAATGGTCTACACCACCCTTTCGATCCGAAAAGCCGTTGAAGTAAATAAAATATATTTCGCATAATTAATCGAGACAACAGGCATAGTAAAAACGTATTTTCCGTTAGAAAACAAATTCAATGATTTAGGGGCGGAGGGCCGTCAGTATTTTTGGATGGGACATATTTATCCCGATCAGTATCTAATGCTCCCAAGGCTTACATATTATTTCATCTGATTTTTATATGAAAACTAGTTTTATTTGTAATATAATATCTATTTTCGGCAAACACAAGTTAAATACAAATCCCATGTTAGGACAATACAATAAAATAAATTCGAAAATTAGTATTTGTATATGATAAGGTGCAAAACAATCCTTGCCGAAAGGGATCTAACATTCTTCACATATGGTTTTTGTACACCTCTCCTTCTATTGTTTTGCGCAACTAGCACAATGCCTCCGATTGCGAATTTGTACCGATAGGTGCCAGCGACTATTTTTCTTTTCTACCAGTGCGACGAACCGCTGCCTTCTTCTTTCCCGCTTCAATCATTTGACAAACACCAAACCTGTTTTGCTTTCACGGAAAATACATTGACCCTTGTTGAGCTTAATATTAATTTTTGCAATTTCTTACGGTTTGGCATAACAGTTCCTAATGCAGCATAATTCAAAGTTTCAAGGAGGTTGATACACATCGAAGCATTATGAGGCATCAGTTTCTTGTAGCCAAGAGTTTCTTCGACAACTCCTTCTACTTTATTGCAGTAGATATTAAAGTCATACTTAGGTACAGCTGAATAAAGCATCACACCTAAGCCACATTTTTTAATGTCACGCTTAGTGGGCTTCAACGGTAATTATTGTTTCATAGAAGATCGGCCCTTGAACTTCGTCATACTCGCGTCAATGCTCTGGTATGCACTTTCCATCCTTGAACTTAAAAATCGAGATTTCAGGCAGTCCAACACGTTTTCAATGTAGTATAGTTTAGATGCCGCCTTTGGCTTTTCAGGTGAAGCAAAATATTATATATCTTTTTATTTTTTTCATTTAGCAATTGCATTCGGATCTATCGGTTTTGGCATTGTTAGTGTCGGGGTATGTCGACGTATGGGGACGATTGCGAATAATTAAAAGGTATTTAGTTTAGTTTTAACGTTATAAATTTCGAGTTTAATAGTGTATATGTAAATATATAAGTGTGTATGTGTTTCCAATACTGGTTAATTTCGTATAAATAGTGTTAGAATTCAATGTTTATATACATACATATTTTTACGAGTTCAGATATCAAATCCGTTTTGTGTGCTGGGTTTATTCCTTCGCTGTAGGTTATTGCCGATTAATTTTGTGTGGATTCCTGTGTTGTGTCCGTATTGTTTTATTTAGAAATTTAAGATAATGTTGACCTCTTTTAGTATAATGTGCACTAGTAGTTGTTTTATCACCTTGTTTCAAAACGTTTTAATATGTTCACTGATATTTCACTTGTAGAATGTCTCACTTGTTCTGTTCGCTTCTATGTTGGCGGGATAATAAATCTTTTGTACAAAAAGCGCGGGAAAGGTGTTTCTTTTTCGTTTCTCCTTTTCGCCCGTTGCGTGAAATTGGGGCGGTTGATATTCCTCTGCTTTACGCCTCTATTACTTTATGTAATTTAATGCAGAGGAGTATTTGTTTGGATTAAGCAGTTAGTATGTACAAAAGTTATAAAATTATCTATATAAATCTATATAAATAAAAATGAGTTGTTGTTCGTTAGTCTGATTAAAACTCGAGAACGGCTGGGCCGATTGAGCTGACTTTGGTTTTAAAATGTTTGTCGTAGTCCAGGGTAGGTCTAAACGGTGAGCAAATAAGGAAAAATTACGGGTAAGATAGAGTAAAACGACAATACCATTTTCCCATATAAAAGTTGACCACTTACTTGCTGTCAAACATTTGACGGTATTTGTACTCTCAGTTCCACTCGAATTGAAGAACGCATTAAAACAAGACTTTTGAATCGACAACATAATATCAACTTTGCTCATAACATCGTGTATTTAAATTTCAATTTCAAATTTCAAAATCTATAAATATAATTAATGTGTTGACATGTTTGATGGTGTGGCGACTAATGCACCACATTTATATATAATTACTGATTATTTATTAAGATAACTCAAAAGACTTCTTCACTTGTTGGCGTCTGTACAAGAAGTGACGCTTCTTAAAACTAAAAGCTTAGAATTCAGTTGAAACTGTAAATTTCCAAGAAGAATATAAAGAGAATGAAATAATATAATAACTGACAAACAGTGCTGCCAGATGTGGTACGACTTGTCTAAGTGCCCACAGTACTCCCCCTCAAATAAAGTCCTGCTGGACTTTTTTAAGGTTGCGTTCCTTTACTAGATCCTAGTCCGGGTGCTTGGTGCAGTTAGGCTGGTTGATGTATGTAGCGAATTCATTTGCTTGGTGAGAGTACGGCTCTGCGGCGTACTGTTGTCACTGGCCAATTGGTATGGTTAAGTAGTTGTTGCGAATTTATTTGCTCGGTGAGAGTACGGCTGTGCGGCGTACTGTTGTCACTAGCCAGTTGGTATGATTAAGTGGTAGTTGGGCAGTTCTCGGTTAGGGCTATGACGGTTTCATAGGAGCCTACACGTGCGAGACTGGGTTAGGGTCTACAAGCGACCGATTGGATATTTGTGCAGTTCTCGGTTACGGCTATGACGGTTGCATAGGAGCCTAAACGTGCGAGACTGAGTTGAGCGCCTTAACTCCGTAGGTTCCGACTTTGCTACCGTTTGCAGCTTTAAGTCGAAAAGAAGTTACTATTTTGAGTTTACGAGAAAGCGGAGTTGCCGAAATCCGTGCCATTGTCGACGAGGAAATTCGTACTCGATGTGCGGTCGTAAATGAATAGTTGGCGATGGGTTACCATTGTTGGTAGTGCGAAATGTAGGGTGCCGAAGCGTAACGTGGCGGCCGGTTGGCAACCTGGGCGGGGGCTGATTGTGGCGTTGTGCACTTGATAGTGTTGCATGTAGCGTGGAGGCGGCGACTGATGCAAAGTGCGTTGAGCCGGATTCACGTTGACATGTGCTGCAGCGTTTGTAGCGTCATTTTTGGTTGTGCGTGTTGCATGATGACGGCTTGTAGTGCCTGCGACAATTGGTATGTGGTCGGAGGTTGTGATATTGGTTGATGATGAGGTCAGAAGTTGGGTAGTTCGTACATCAGGATATGGAGGAACTGTTGCTAGCAAGATGGTGATGATGATTGCTGTTGGTAGATAAGCGGTACTGTACTTATGTGCGCTGCTCCAGCGACAGGTCCTGCGATTGCAGTTGCATTTGTACGTGCTGATTTTGCTGTTGTTGTTGTTGATGGTTGTGGCCATGTTGTTGCGCTGAACCAGCCAAAATTCGGCTGATACAAATCGCTGGCGTTAGTGTAGTAGGTCGTGGCACCATCGCCGGCGGCTGGCGCCTCGATGATGGCTGGGAAGAGGCCCGTAAGATCGGTGCTAGATGCCCATTGGATATCTTGTCCGCTGCCGAGGCCGTAGACGTACAGGTGGCGTATTGCGTTGGCCGTTTGCGCCAGTTGCAGTTGCGCGGCCTCGTAGGCGCAACTGGGCGGCAAGGTGATGTAGTGTTGTTCCACTGTAGTTGTTCCAGTTACGGTGTGCTGTTCAATTGTAAGGGTCACCAATTATGTGGCGACTTATGCACCACATTTATATATAATTACTGATTATTTATTAAGATAACTCAAAAGACTTCTTCACTTGTTGGCGTCTGTACAAGAAGTGACGCTTCTTAAAACTAAAAGCTTAGAATTCAGTTGAAACTGTAAATTTCCAAGAAGAATATAAAGAGAATGAAATAATAGAATAACTGACAAACAGTGCTGCCAGATGTGGTACGACTTGTCTGAGTGCCCA
>NW_024396497.1:0-20720 GCF_016617805.1 Bactrocera tryoni
TAGTCGATAGCTTGATGGGATTATAAGAACTTTTGAACCGAGTTAACGTACGCAGTGGCGAATACGGCCTACGCATTAACATACCCGTCCGGTCAATGACCAAACTTTCACCTTTCGTTCAATGACCGGGTACCCGGGTACCCAGGTGGAGCAGATGTAGAAATCGTTAGTATACTAAATAAAATTTTTTTTCTGTGTAAGTTGGCTACATGGCATAGGAAATAACTATAAATGGGGACATATTCTATAGTTCTCGTTGAAATAACGAAAGCGGAGTGCCAAGGTCTATGGATATTTAGGTACCTATCCCCTTTCCATTTCGGACGGAAAGAAATAACGAAAGCTGAGTGCCAAGGTCATGGGTATTTAGGTACCTATCCCCTTTCCATTTCGGACGGAAAGAAATAACGAAAGCTGAGTGCCAAGGTCTATGGATATTTAGATATCTATCCCCTTTCCATTTCGGACGGAAAGAAATAACGAAAGCTGGGTGTCAAGGACAATGGCTATTTGGGTACCTAAGCCACCCCCTTTATATTTCGTACGAAAAGAAAGAAACGTATTCAGTTGGAATTCTACAAGCCTAGTGAACAGAGTTACAGATAAAGATACAGAGATAAGCGAAAAAACATACAAAATAAATATTATCAACAAACAAATTGTATTTAACCCTTATGTGCCCACCACCACACTTTTCTCCTAGCAATTCGGTGAAATAATTTTTTATCGAACTGAGCTTCCGGATCCTTGCGATTTAACTTCCAACAAAGCTATTTCAGTATTCAAAATGAAAAAAAAGATTGTATGAAGTTTAAAATTATGTATGAAATTAGGTAACTCGTGGGGAGCATCCGGGTACCCGGGTACCCACTATATGAAAAACAATGCAATCATCTGTAAATGAGATTCAATATAGATAAATGTTTTAATTATATAACTTGGGATAATAAATAACTAATAACATGAATTCGTAACATAAATTTATTAAAATCTTCATTAATTATTCAGCACAATCAGGACATATTACTTTCGATATACACGTATAAGGTTTATTTTTCTTCAATGTACCAGTGCTTGTCAATTTCCATGGGAGTAAGTATTTAGCAAGAGGCAAAGTCGTAAAATAAGTTTCCATTGTTATATTTCGGAAACTTCCTTTGAACGGAGCTGTAAGTTCTTTTATTACTCTCTTTCCTTAATTTTTTTTTTCGAACATTGGCAGCGTTTTCAGTATCGCAAATCCACCAAATTTTCATGCCATTTTTTCGAGTTTCAGAGGAATGTACTGTGTGAATTTTGTGTGCCTACGATAAGTATAATTTTCCGTACTTTACTTTACCCAAATCTGCATTGAACATTGTCCATAAATTACGTATAGGAGTAGCTTTATCGTTTTCTGTACATACTTGGCATGCGTTGGATAAAGATAAAGAGGATACGAGTTACTCTTCCACATATAGATTGGCGCCAGAGCAAATGAGAATCCTAATGAACAAATACATTTCTTACACAGTAACCGAACGCCAACCTCTATTCGAATTAGGATTTTGCGCGTTATGATCTTTATAGACGATTAGAGTTTTCTGTTAAGTATAGCGAACAATTAAATCAATTATTTCAACTGAGATTATAGTCCTAAATTTATCTCCTAACAAAGTTTCTGTAGATCTAGCAGGGCCACTTTTCTGTCGCAAAATATTGTGAGAAGTAGTTTATCGAATTTCAGGCGGTTTCTTACACCAGACAGCTCTGTTTTTTGCAATGTGTTCATCGCCATTTTCTATATCTGCGTCTTCCCCTATAGTTGATACACCTGCGGCTGTGTCCTCTGCTTCAATCTCTTCTGACTCACTGGTCATCTTCCCCGTACGGTGAAAGTCGTAATATCATTGGACAAAATTTTGCTCACCATCCGAATTGATGAGGTGATAGATGATCTTCCGTTACGAACTGCCAATTATTATCTCTCATAAATGCTCGATTGAGTCCAGAAAGTATTCGAAATTGTTCGAATAATACTTAATAATGTCGATTCTAACGCAAAGCCGCTCTATGCACAACGACGCAGTCGACTTTCCGTGCTTTACACGACATTCCTCATCAACTGTTCACTTCTCACTGATTCACAGTTGCCAAACTGCGTAACTGTGCACTCCCAAGTCACTGAAATAAGCCTATTCTTCGATACTACCACAACTACAAACATTTCGAATACGTGTCGACGTGTAAAGGTGAAAACTGACCATGTCCCACCCGTAGAGCGCGAGATTTCGCTATCACGATTTCTCTTCCAGAAAAATAAAATGTGCGACAAGAGTCAAACACAGGTAAATTACTTGTTATATTCTCTTAAAAGAATTGTTAAACTGTTTTTTCATAATTTCGTTCGCTTCCAAACTTCGAAAGTGTTTTATTATAGTGATGGGTACCCGGGTACCCTGGGTGCTCATTAACGTGGCTAAAACTGGGTGCTCACATAAGGGTTAATCTAAATACAATGGCTGATTCAACGAGTTTTCGACGGTAAGGCGAGCTTTATATATTTTATTTTCAAGTAAATTATTTATTTTATGAAAAATGTTGGTGAACGAGTTGTTAAAGACTTGGTGGCACCATATAAAGGATCCGGTAGAAACATTACAATGGATAATTTCTTCACAACTCTGCCAATAGCAAAATTTTTATATCTTGGAACTTGACGATTGTCGGTACTCTGAAGAAAAATAAAGCATACATTCCACCAGCAATGGCTGTTTCAAAAACTCGAGAAGAATTATCCACTATGTTTGGTTTTCATGAAAAAGTAACTCTTTGTAGTTATGTGCCAAAAAAAACAAGGTAGTAATTATGCTATCATCAATGCATCACGAAGCAAAAATGAGTGATAGTGCACAGAAAAAACCCGAAATCATCGAGTTTTATAACTGGTCCAAAGCTGAAGTAGACACGATGGATAAAATGCTTGGTAGATATACTACAAAAAGGTCAACTCAACGATGGCCTCTAGCATTTTTTACAATATTCTCGATATTGCCTGCCTTGCAGCATATATTCTGTATTATGAGAATAATAAAATGCTTGTTAAAAAATCGTATGAACGACGCTTATTTTATCGGCAATTGGGCAGAGAGCTGTGTACTCCATTTGTTGAAAATCGTACGAATAATGCACAAATTATGAGGCATTTCTCAACGAAAGTGGCGATTGAATCTCTTCTTGGTCGAGCTGTCAATCTAAATGTACAGCCAACATCATCTGTATCATTGAGACCTCAGAAGCAGCGCGATTGAAGTGGAAGGAAAAAGATTACTGGTGTATGCTATGAATGTCTTCACAGTGAATTCAAAAAACGTCGTGAAACTAGAAAACTATGTTCAGTATGTGAGAAACCTATTTGTGATGAACACTGTACAGAATAATTTAATACACTTTAATTCTTATATAGCACTGTATCATAGTAAATACAGCAATATAAATAAACAAATAGTAAAAAAATAAATAATATTTCTAAAATAAATAAAAACGGAGTTATTTTGTTCTTACTAACTATTTTTTTCTCAGCGGGTACCCGGGTACCTGGTTATTGAACGGAGGGGGTATCAAGTTTGATAGCTAATAACTTTTATTAAATAATTGATTCTAAAAAAATTTGATGAAAAATGGGTGTCAAATAACTTTAATTTTGGGGATCCAGGCGGCAATAAAATTTTTTTAAGGAGGAGTTGAGAAAAATTGACATGTAAATTGAAATGGATACCCGGGTACCCGGTCATGGACCGGACGGATAAACAAGGCGAAGTACAAGATTACTTTTACAATGACACACACCTCATGATTAACAATATGCCCATGGAAAGAGTTACAAATTTTATGTACCTTGATTGTCAGATCAATGAGAATTGGGATTTTTCTAAAGAAATAAAATGTCGAATTAAATTTGCGCGAACAGCTTTTCTCAAATACAATAACACATTATTTAGACATGACCTCAACATCATAACCAAAATACGTTTTTTAAAATGCTATGTTTGGTCAGTGCTTTTTTATGCCATGGAAACGTGGACGCTAAAAATCACAGATATCAACAAGCTAGAGTCCTTCCAGCTATGGCTTATTAGAAGAATCCTAAAATAGTTATATAGTTATAGATATATGTAGTTACAAACAGTGAAGTTTTGAGAAGAGTGAACCGCAATAGAAAGTTGTTAAATACTATAAAATAAAGAAAAGCAGCCTACCTAGGACATAATATATTAGGAGGCACTCTGAGCATCACCTCCTACAATTAATTATCCAAGAAAAAATTGAAGGACAACAAGGTACTTGCCGTAAACAACTTTCATGGCTTCGAAAAATTCGGCAATGGACTGGAATTCAGAACGTTGGCAACCTTATAGATGTGAGGAGAGATGGAGAGAAATACAAGTATGCTGCTATAATTAAAAACCTGTGATTTTTTAATATACAATACATTTATTTAAAATGTGAACATTACATTTTTATTTTATTATTAATCTTATTAATATTTTACATATTATTAAATGTTATATGATCATCAATATTCGAATACGAATTGGCAAATATAGAAGAAGAAGAATGACCTTTAGCTAGTTAAATTTTAGATGTAAACGCTTGATGTACTGCTTTTCTCAACCCTCTAATCACATATTTATACTCTCGCAACAATGTTGCTAACGAGAGTATTATAGTTTTGTTCACATAACGGTTGTTTGTAAGTCCTAAAACTAAAAGAGTCAGATATAGGGTTATATATACCAAAGTGATCAGGGCGACGAGTAGAGTCGAAATGCGGATGTCTGTCTGTCCGTCCGTCTGTCCGTCCGTCTGTCCGTCCGTCTGTCCGTCCGTCCGTGCAAGCTGTAACTTGAGTAAAAATTGAGATATCATGATGAAACTTGGTACACGTATTCCTTGGCTCCATAAGAAGGTTCAAGTTCGAAGATGGGCAAAATCGGCCCACTGCCACGCCCACAAAATGGCGGAAACCGAAAACCTATAAAGTGTCATAACTAAGCCATAAATAAAGATATTAAAATGAAATTTGGCACAAAGGATCGCATTAAGAAGGGGCATATGTGGACGTAATTTTTTTGGAAAAGTGGGCGTGGCCCCGCCCCCTACTAAGTTTTTTGTACATATCTCGGAAACTACTATAGCTATGTTAACCAAACTCTACACAGTCATTTTCTTCAAGCATTTCCATATACAGTTCAAACATGGAAGAAATCGGATAATAACCACGCCCACCTCCCATACAAAGGTTATGTTCAAAATCACTAAAAGTGCGTTAACCGACTAACAAAAAACGTCAGGAACACTAAATTTTACGGAAGAAGTGGCAGAAGGAAGCTGCGCAGGCTTTTTTTAAAAATTGAAAATGGGCGTGGCGCCGCCCACTTATGGACCAAGAACCATATCTCAGGAGCTACTAGACCGATTTCAATGAAATTCGGTATATAATATTTTCTTAACACCCTGATGACATGTACGAAATATGGGTGAAATCGGTTCTAACCACGCCTTCTTCAATATAAAGCTATTTTGAATTCCATCTGATGCCTTCTCTGTATAATACAGAGTATAAACATTAGGAACCAATGATGATAGCGGAGATAAAACTTTACAAAAAATACGGTATTTGAAAAATATGTAAATGACGTATTATGAAATCTCGATTATCACTTTACCATGCGAGAGTATAAAATGTTCGGTGACACCCGAACTTAGCCCTTCCTTACTTGTTTTATTTCATTTTACTTTTTACTTCAGTTGTTAGCTGTTTATGCCCCATACTTCAGTATTGTTTGTCGTACACCCTTAATCCTTCTCACTCACTAAGTATGCTCTTGCAAAAAAAACTTGTTGCTACGTAGTGTAATAGCTTTGTTCACTTATAGGTTGGTTGTATCACCTAAAACTATTCGAGATAGATAATGGGTTATATGCTTAAAAGTTATCAGGATGATAACACGAGTTGTATTCGGAGTCCGTCCGTACATCTGTCTGCGCAAGCTGTAACTTTGGTAAAAATTGAGGTATCCTGATGAAACTTAGTACACATGTTTCTTGAAACCATGAAATTATTATTGTTGTGGAATCAAACTATTGCCACGCCTACACAACGCCATTACCCGAAACCCTATAAAGTGTCATAAGTGTTATTACAGGTTTAATTTAATATTTATATTTCGAACTTTTTAACGTTTTTTATTAAATAATCGTCTACTGTGCATCTTTGAAAAACCCTACACTTCGGCTGCTTAATATCAAAATACCTTACCACGATGACGCTGAAGCATTGACTCGGTTGCCATTCAACATGTTTCACAATTGTTAGTTGTAATTTTAAATAATGTTTGTTGTTACCGCGTCTTCCGGCATTTAAATGACTGTTGGGTTGGAAGTTGTTCAGTGGTTGACAGCAGTTTGTCTTGATGACACTTTCAGATGTGAGCGCAGTGTAGCATCGCATGAAGTTGGAGCGAAATTTGCCGTACAAGCCGTAGGGCGTTACAACGACACGTGTGCAATTACAAACAAACAAGTGAAGCGTCTTAGAGAAAAAAGTGAGGACAAAAGATGGGAGCTTGCAATGCCATTACGCTGGCAAGACTACTCGACATCGCAAATGCATATGTGCATTTAGTCCTTTTTTCTGTTTCCTCTTTGGTTTAGGTTTAATGCTTGCATATGTGGCGAGCATCACTGCATCTTAAGGTGCCTGCAGTGTTGGACGCTTAAAACCGAGCTGAACGCAAAACTGCCGAATGCGAGAAATCAGCCTCAAAACTGTGTGCGTACATTTTCATATAAAATTGCACAGACGCGGAAGATTGGACGTTGACCAAGGCCGAAGCCGGAGCTTATCAATACGAGAAAACATTTTGAAGCGTTTTTTGTCGCCGACTTACGTTTTGCATAGTGTTTTTGCAAAGTGGTCTCATATTTTTATTATAAACAATTAACGATAATGTTGTAGAACAATAGCTATTACATTATCAAGAGGAAACTTATGAATGGAATTCTTAATTCATCTGAGTTTACTAGGTTCACTAAATATTCAAAGGTTAAATTTATGACTTCAATTTTCTAATCTATCAAGAAGTAGTAAAACCCCGTATTTTTACGCACAAAACATTCATTAGTTAACTTTATTTCTTGTGTTCAATAAAATGATATTCGAACTAAATCTTTTGCAGATAAAATTGAACTATTACGAAGAAGAAACTTAAGAGAACAAAACAGTGTATAGCAAAGTACTTAGGAAATTAAACACTAAATCTTGCATCAACTCTGCGGTACCCGGGTACCCGAAATAGATCAGCCCTGATCAAAATCAGCTTTGCACTCGGCTCAACATTGAGCAATTACAGTACAGGCACCCTTGAGCCGAAATAAGGCAGCCAATTCAAGCGCAAGAATCTGTATGCATTGCAGTCTTTGATTTACTTATGTGCTTGTGCCCACAAGAGTAATCATCTTCAGTACTTTATGAGCCATGCAATGTTGTCATAAGCCACCCCATCGTCTCCAGTCTTCCTCGGTTATGTGCCTCCGCGACTCAACTGTTTTACTGTTGCACATTGTACTTACATTTATCCGTTGGGTGTTGAAAGTCTCATCAAAAATTTGCTGCTTCGCTTATATGTAGTAGCTTAACCGTTATGTTGTTCTGGTGTCTTACCATTTATGTTGATGATTGAGTTCGTTATTTCTTATTTTTTTTGCGATTACTTATCGCTGAACCGTAGCAATTATGTCTTCTGCCTTTATGTCAATCGGCGGTGCCTGCATTTTGAACTCATCCCTTGGAAAACTTCCAGCGTAGCACCCATCATCCGCATCCGCACGTCGCAACGTCAACAATCGTGCAGCTTAATACATTGCACTCAGTGACATGCTGTTGTCGATCCCATGCTGTGCCGTTATGCCACTCTTTTGCTTGTAATGGCTTAGCCCTTCCTTACTTTGTGATGTTATACATATGTATATGCTCGGTATGTTTTGATATTCAAACCCTATATGTGTTTTTTATAGTAACTTGAAATATTCACCTCGCCAACAAAGTTGAAATAGATGCGAACATTTGGCGTGATTATTTTTTAAAACAGTGCATCGATAAACTTAATTCAATTTTGGCCTATTGAGTTCCATCAAAAACCAATGATTATTGATTGTGTGGTGAATCGAGTCGAGGTTGCTGGTTCCTCCAAGACAAATTTCTAGAAGGTTGTGTAAAATCAGTTGTTGCTCCGGAACCTATTGATGCTGTGCGCAAAGTGAAAAAGTCGAGCCGATTGATCGGCGATATGATACGGTGCTTCGAAACATGTCTGTAACAACATGACAGGTGATGCGTTCTGAAATTATACGTATGAGCCCGAAAGTAAACAGCAGACGAATTTACGGGTGTTTCAAAATGAGCCGAATAGTTTTGCCCCTTTGTTTAAAAAAAACTGAAGATGTCGCAACCATACCACTAAAGCAATACATATCTGTAAATTCTAAGTGGTATTCACCACCAAACTGCCTTAGAAACGCACGTTAGCTGTAAATAACAAATACAGCCCCCGACTAAAGAGCACAGCACAGATGACAAAGTAAGAAATCATGCAACGCAGTAGGATCAGGATTTTGACACACGTTTGGGAAACGTTGAACTCTTGCAGGAATGGCTGTCAGAGAAATGTCATAGGCACCTCCGTCCCGTTAAACTTTGGCAGGGCTTCAAGTACGTTCGCTACGTCGCCATTAGGTTGGTGGTACAGACTCAGTTGATTTCAATCCTGACTCTGAACACGAATTCCCATAAGGTTTCGTTTCAACCCCCGTGTGGCCTCCAGCAATGCATAGATAACCACAGGGACCGAAAATGCAACTGTACAATCGAGCGAAGATAGCGGCTTGAAGCGGGGACTCTTCCAACATGACAAAGAAAACAACATGCCAGAACAAAACCAAAAAGGACGAATGGAAGACGAATTCAATGCATTTAGAAGAGAAAGCAGAATTTTGCGCTCTCCGCCACAGATGGGAAATGAGAGGGCAATCTAAACGGTTTGCGTAGAGAAAACCGACGCCCCTATGCCTAAATCAGCGGAAGCAAACGGAAAAACAAGTAATAGGACTCCGGATAGCGACCGAGGCCTACGAAATGGACACAACTCTCCAAGGCAGGAATTCATTCGGAAGATGAGAGCAGAAGAGGATGAAAGACAGAAAAAATTAAGTACCGCTGTAAAAAACTCTTCGATATTATCGATAGCCTACGCCGAAACTGGATAAAGGCTGAAAAGGATACGAGACGCACGAACACAACTAGGCCCTTAGATGCATGCAACGAACACGCTGATGTTTCAACGCCAGTGACAGCTCTCCCTAAATGAACAGCACCAAGGGCGAGGACCAGGAAAACACTGTGTGGAACTTAGTAAAAAAAAAAAAACAGCAGGAAAAACGACATCAAAACGAAGACCGAACTAAACAACAAAGAGATGATAAGCTCCAGAAGTAAAAACGGGCACCCAGAACCAGAGTTCGACTAATCAAACCGGCAGAAGGCCGTAGCTATGCCAAGGTGCTTCAAAACATACGGCAGCACGTCATGAAAGACCAAGACAAAATGGATGTCCGGGCAATACGGAAAACAAAATCAGATGCCCTGCTCCTAGAAATGAAGAAAGGAGAAAAACCGAAATCGAAGCTCCGAAATGCTCTCACGAGCAATATGCGTGGTAAAGCTGTTGTCTCTGCGTACAACAGAAGCAAACCCAAACAGCTCACATCCCAGGGTCTCGGTCGAGCGTGTCGTATAGGGAAAAAACGAGGACATGAAGATTTTACAGTGTAACATGAACAGGAGCAAAACGGCTGACCACCTCTTGCCGCAGCTCATGCTGGAATTCGGAACGGATGTAGCAATCATTAGCGAGCAATACAAAATAGCGCAAGATGGAATATGGCTGGAGGACATCACCGCAACAGCGACAATATAGCTAACGGAAAGGAGTAGTTTCAAAAAAACAAACAGCGGGAGAGGAAATGGGTTTGTCTGGATAAAAAAAAGAAAGCGTCACGGTAATTATTTGCTGCCTAACACCGAGCGACCCTATCACAGACTTCCAAGCAAGGCTCGATGATATAGATACACCGACGGAAAATTCTCGACATGGCGGCTAGATTAGGCCTTATCGTTATTTATTATTTAACATTAACCTCCTCCTGCAGGTCATCCAAAATATTTGCAATTGGCTCCAGCAGCAGCGTATATTGTTCCAGATAAGTGAAGTCTCCTGCGGTAAATTTTGTCAAGTCAAATTCTTGACACAAATCATTCAACTTTGCTTTATACGCGAATAACCGCTTGACTGCATCATACAATGAATTCCAACGCGTTACTACGGGTACAAGCAAAGCTGAACATAGACTTTTAAGGATCTTCCACAAAGCATTGCATTTGCCAAATATCTGGAGAAAAAACAAAATATATTTTTGAATAAACCAGTTGTTCAAAACTATATTACCTCTGTATGTTGCAAATAAAGTGTCTGGTTTGATTGCAAAACTTTCGCTAAATCAGTTGTAGCGAGCAAACTTAAGGTGTGACTTGCACAACGCTGGTGTTGGGGTAGCAGGCACTCATTGGAAAACGAAGGCAGATCTTCATCGCTGTCGGCGTTCTTTTCTTCGGGTTGAACTCCATGCTCCTTAAATGCCTAAGTTTGACCCATTGTCTGTGACAGTCATGACGACGTTGGACTTATAAAGTCCAAAAGTTATTTAACGTTAATTTCGATGATGACCTTCGTTAGGTTTTCCGCCGAGTGCACACCAGGGAGCCTTTTACATGCTAAAGCAGCTGACTTTCGCTCCAGTTTTTCTGTCAACCAGTGACACGTATATCCAAAGAAGCTTCGGTTAGTGCACGACCATATGTCAGCAGTTGTACAAAAATAATTAATATTTTCCATCTCTGACTTTATTTTGTCAACCATTCTGACATACTCACCTTCCAATTTTGTCATCAGGGTTTTCCTAGTCATTACTTCAAGACCAGGCACATATGAAGTCAATGCTTTCACAAATTTTGGCCTGTCGAGTAATGAGGCAGGTAAACCCGCGTCGACAATCGCGTCTACCAAATTTTTGTCGAACACGTCGTGTAAAGTTAGATTTCCGACTACCCGTCTGTAATAACATCAATTATTTTTTATTATGTTATTAAAGAAACCAATATATAGTGAATACCTTATATAGTGAACGCCTCGATATAGTGAAAATCTTAATTTTTACATACAGTACTCTAAATAGTAAACAATCGAAAACAGGTCTTGCAATAATTAGTTCACTATATCCGGACACGACTGTATACGTAAGTGCAAATACCTTCAGAAATCAGTACTCTTCGTGTATTTCGCGATGACGAACTCGTAAATGCTTTACGAAATTGGAGGTAACTTCTCTGGATCCCTTTATGACGCGACCACATTCAACACACTTCGCGGATAAGTTGACTTTATCCAGACCGAACGTCTGCTATGAAGACAAATATTTAGAAAAAATATCATAAAGCTATTTACTTTCTTACATAACATATTTAACTTTGTTAATGCTTCCAAATATTTCTACATTCTCTATCTACCTATCTACATACAGTGGCGAAAAATTTATAAAAAAATCAGCGTCATTTTTCAGAAATTCAAACTTGCACATTATTATATTTAAATTGAATGGACTAAAAAACTGCATACCACAATTTTTTCTAAAAATTGTAATAAAAAAGTTTGAAATTTAGATGAAACTTTGCAGAATTTTGCTTTATTTTGCACAAAGTTTGCAATTTGGATTCTTATGGTTTTTATTAGCAGTTGAGATGTATTAGAAAAAAATTAATACACACTAAACAAGCAAATTTAAAATAAAAGAAAATATTCAATATTTGTCAAAATGTAGTGTGCCTATACTTTTTTCCGCCACTATTTGTACCTCGAAAGACTAACAAAAACACTGAAAACCAAATGCAAAACAATACCAGACATCACAAAATATGTAAACCAACTTCTTCCAGGTCCGAATAAAATTTTGGTCCAAGTATCACAGGAAGAACGTTGATAGGCGGGTTTTTTAGGACGTTGTTCGTGTTTCTAACGCCAGTCTCTGCTTCCTGGACGGCCTTTCTGGTGAATAGGTTGGGTCGGCCATTTCATCATCAGCAGAAAAATCATTTTCCAAACTTGAAGACATTACTAAATTCTTACAATTATTATCACAATTTCATGAATATCTTAAAAAATATGAGACCTGGACTATGGTTGCGAGAATGTTCGCGTTGAGTATTCGATTTTACCTTCGTTTTCGCAAAAACACGTTTGTTTTGTTATTGTTTTGTTGTCAAAATTTAATGTTAACAATCACATGTCAAAATTATCACTCTGACATTTACATGCTGGTATAAACATTCAGCGGGATTCTGTAACCAGTCTCTGGTCTCTATTTGAGACATTTTGAGGTAAAGTCTCAATTTGAGACTAGTCTAACCAGTCTCTAGCGTTAGTCTCAAAATATAGATTTTGTGACTGTCACTTACAGAATAGCAAAATCGTCTCAAGTCTCAAAAATTGTCTCTAACTTGAAATCTCAAATTTAGAGACTTGATACTGTATCACAGTACAGAATCGCACGGACAATATCCACTACAGGCGACATGTAAGAAATATAAAAATGTCATTTATTTGTGTTATTTCTTTTAGATATTGGTTTCACAATTGTAAGTAATTGAAGGTAATTGAAAAGAATTGAAAAATAGATTCAAGTACATTTTTCAATTCTTTTTAAGTACTTTCAATTCTTTTCAAATACTTTCAAGTATTTGTTAAAATTTCAAGTATTTTTTAATTACTTGTACTTGTACTTGATAATTTTCGGAATGCCAGTACCAGTACCAGTACAATTCCTTTAAAATGTACTTGTTACAAGTCGTACTGGTACTTGATATTACCCAGGTCTGCTCAGAAGTATCCCCAATTTCCGACCTGCGCATCAACAACTTCTCAATGCGTTTAAGGATAGTAACAAGTTGGCGTAGCCCGGCGACTGACCGCCCAATCGCTTTCGTTTCGAAAGTGGATGCAACGTGGTAGAAGCTTAACTAGAGCCGTGGGAATTTCCCTCAAATTTTTCATGGTTTTGTTTTATGCGGTATTCTAGTGGATACATTTACTTTTCCCTTTGCTGATTGTTTATAAATACTTCCGTTGTCTCCTATTATGGTTGTGTTGAGCGGGTATTTCTCAAATCTTTATTTGATATCTTCCCAAGAGACAACAAAGGTCCGCTGACAGTTTAGCGGTACAAAGTAGCAAAGCGAAAGATGCAACAATAGCAGCGCTTGTTGAAAGGGAATTGACGAGGCAACTTCCAAAAACAGCCAAATGCATTAATAAAGATCTTTCGAAGAGTCTTAGAAGTATTTTTTTCAAAAAGGTGTCCAACCAAACTGACAACCTTCAAAAATCTTAGTCGACGAATGATCACCCAAACCTTTTGCCACTTGAACTTGAATGAATTTTTTCGGGAATAGGGTCTTAATTCCCTATAAGTCTTCAAGTAAAGGTTTTAAAACTTAATAAGAAATATTTATTCAAAATGGTAAGACGATTTAATGTTTCTAGCATTTTTTTTACACTGACAGTACTCAGCAAATGTGGTTGTTGTAGCTTCAGTAGTTTAGGATATATGTACATTATACTTGTTAGAGGGCGTGGCCACTCCTACTTATGCAAAATTTTTTATCCACAGGTGCCCCTTTCTACTGCGATTCCCTGTGCCAAACTACAGTGTTATATCTTATTTAAGGTCTTAGATATGGCACTTTATAGATTTTTGGTTAATGGCGATTTGTGGACGTGGTAGTGGTCCGATTACACCCATCGAAGAACTCGAATTTTTCTTTGTACCAATCTCACGTACCAAGTTTCATCAAGATATCTCAATTTTTACCCAAGTTACAGCGTGCATGGACGGACGGACGGACGGACAGACAGACAGTCAACCGGATTTCAACTTTTCTCGTCATCCTGGTCATTTATATATATATGGATTACCCCTTTTCTATCTCGATTAGTTTTTAGTGATGCGTACAACCGTTAGGTGAACAAAGCTATAATGCTTAGAAAAGTTCGTTACGCTTACTACTTACTACTACGTCTACCGACACTCACCTTTGTTGCGAACTTATAGCGAACGTGGATGTGATGCGTGATGCGTGTATGCGCGCGGTTGAAGAAAAAAAGAGTGCCGCTCGCCGTCCGTCGGTCCCTTTTGTTAATTGTGTCCGATGTCCTCGTGTGTGGTGTATGATGCAGGTGTGTTGAGTGTGAGGTGTGGATGATGAATATGGTGTATGTAGATGTGTTGAGTATGATGTGTGGATGATATGGATGGTGTGAAGATGTGGTGTGTTATGTTAGAATTAGAGGGGGGCGCAGAAGCTCATTTAACCAATGCTCTGTAACAACTGGTTGCAAGAGTATCAAAAACGGTCTCCCATGCAGAAGTCCAGACGCTGAACTCAATTTTCGACGGTTTTCAAGCATATATCGGGCGATACTGCTGCAATTTGACGTTCGATATTCGTTATATAATATTAATCGTCGCTGGATTGTTGCCCGTAGACCGCACGACCGAGGCGGCCAACTGACTGGGCCATTTCGTGAGGTAATACGTTCATCAAACTTCTTCTTCTTCTTAATTGGCGTAGACACCGCTTACGCGATTATAGCCGAGTTAACAACAGCGCGCCAGTCGTTTCTCCTATTCGCTACGTGGCGCCAATTGGATATTCCAAGCGTAGCCAGGTCCTTCTCCACTTTTCCTTCCAACGGAGTGGAGGTCTTCCTCTTCCTCTGCTTCCCCCGTCGGGTATAGCGTCGAATACTTTCAGAGCTGGAGTGTTTTCGTCCATTCGGACAACATGACCTAGCCAGCGTAGCCGCTGTCTTTTAATTCGCTGAACTATGTCAATGTCGTCGTATATCTCGTACAGCTCGTCGTTCCATCGAATGCGATATTCACCGTGGCCAACGCGCAAAGGACCATAAATCTTTCGCAGAACTTTTCTCTCGAAAACTCGCAACGTCGACTCATCAGTTGTTGACATCGTCCAAGCCTCTGCACCATATAGCAGGACGGGAATTATGAGTGACTTATACAGTTTAGCTTTTGTTCGCCGAGAGAGGACTTTACTTTTCAATTGAGTACTCAGTCCGAAGTAGCACCTGTTGGCAAGAGCAATCCTGAGTTGGATTTCCAGGCTGACATTGTTGGTGGTGTTAATGGTGGTTCCTAAATAGACGAAATTATCTACAACTTCAAAGTTATGACTGTCAACAGTGACGTGAGTGCCAAGTCGCGAGTGCGACGACTGTTAGTTTGATGACAGGAGATATTTCGTCTTGTCTTCGTTCACTGCCAGACCCATTTGTTTTGCTTCCTTGTCTAGACTGGAGAAAGCAGAACTAACGGCGCGGGTGTTAAGGCCGATCATATCAATATCATCAACATACGCCAGCAGCTGTACACTCTTATAAAAGATGGTACCTTCTCTACTAAGTTCTGCAGCTCGAACTATTTTCTCCAGAAGCAGGTTGAAAAAGTCACACGATAGGGAATCGATTTGTCTGAAACCTCGTTTGGTATCGAACGGCTCGGAGAGGTCCTTCTCGATCCTGACGGAGCTTTTGGTGTTGTTCAACGTCAGTTTACACAGCCGTATTAGTTTTGCGGGGATACCAAATTCAGACATCGCGTCATAAAGGCAGTTCCTTTTCGTGCTGTCGAAAGCAGCTTCGAAATCGACGAAGAGGTGGTGTGTGTCGATTCTCCTTTCACGGGTCTTTTCCAAGATTTGACGCATGGTGAATATCTGGTCGGTTGTTGATTTGCCAGGTCTAAAGCCACACTGATAAGGTCCAATCAGTTTGTTGACGGTGGGCTTTAATCTTTAACACAATACGCTCGATAGAACCTTATATGCGATGTTGAGGAGGCTAATCCCACGGTAGTTGGCGCAGATTGTGGGGTCTCCTTTTTTATAGATTGGGCATAGCACACTTAAATTCCAATCGTTGGGCATGCTTTCCTCCGACCATGTTTTACAAAGAAGCTGATGCATGCTCCTTATCAGTTCTTCGCCGCCGTGGTTGAATAGCTCGGCCGGTAATCCATCGGCTCACGCCGCTTTGTTGTTCTTCAGGCGGGTAATTGCTATTCGAACTTCTTCATGGTCGGGCAATGGGACGTCCGCTCCATCGTCATCGATTGGGGAATCGGGTTCGCCTTCTCCTGGCGTTGTGCATTCTCTGCCATTCAGCAGGCTGGAGAAGTGTTCCCCTCCATGAATTTAAGTATGCTCTGGGCATCGGTCACTAGATCACCTTTGGGGGTCCTACAAGAGTATCACTCTGGTCGCGACCTTCTTAAGCCGCCCGCATTTTTTCGTAGAATTTTCGAGCATTACCCCTGTCGGCCAACTTATCAAGCTCTTTATACTCACGCATTTCGGCCTCTTTCTTTTTCTCTCTGCAGATGCGTCTCGCTTCCCTCTTCAATTCTCGGTATCTATCCCATCCCGCACGTGTAGTGGTCGATCGTAACGTTGCGAGGTAGGCAGCCTGTTTTCTCTCCGCTGCGGCACGGCACTCCTCAGCGTACCAGCTGTTCTTTTGCACTTTCCGAAAACCAATGGTTTCGGTTGCAGCTGTACGTAAGGAGTTTGAAATGCCGTCCCACAGTTCCCTTATACCGAGTTGTTGATGAGTGCTCTCAGAGAGCAGGAGTGCAAGCCGAGTAGAAAATCGTTCGGCAGTCTGTTGTGATTGCAGCTTTTCGACGTCGAACCTTCCTTGTGTTTGCTGGCGTGCGTTTTTTGCTGCACAGAGGCGGGTGCGAATCTTAGCTGCAACAAGATAGTGGTCCGAGTCGATGTTAGGACCTCGGAGCGCACGCACATCTAAAACACTGGAGACGTGTCTTCCATCTATCACAACATGATCGATCTGGTTGGTAGTTTTTCGATCCGGAGACAGCCAGGTAGCTTGATGAATCTTCTTATGCTGGAATCTAGTACTACAGATAACCATATTTCGGGCCCCGGCGAAGTCAATCAGCATCAACCCATTTGGGGATGTTTCCTCGTGGAGGCTGAATTTACCGACCGTAGTGCCAAAGATACCTTCTTTGCCCACCCTGGCGTTGAAGTCGCCAAGCACGATTTTGACATCGTGGCGGGGGCATCTCTCATAAGTGCGTTCCAAGCACTCATAAAAGGCATCTTTGGTCACATCGTCCTTCTCATCCGTCGGAGCGTGGGCGCAGATCAGCGATATGTTGAAGAACCTCGCTTTGATGCGGATTGTGGCTAGACGTTCATTCACCGGAGTGAATGATAGTACTCGGCGACGGAGTCTCTCCCCCACCACGAATCCCACACCAAACTTGCGCTCCTTTATATGGCCACTGTAGTAAATGTCACAAGGACCTACTCGTCTCTGTCCTTGTCCCGTCCATCGCATTTCTTGGACGGCGGTGATGTCAGCCTTTTTTTTCACGAGGACATCAACCAGCTGGGCAGCGGCACCTTCCCAATTAAGGGACCGGACATTCCAGGTGCATGCCCTTAATTCGTAGTCCTTATTTCGTTTGCCATGGTCGTCATCAAAAGGGGGGTTTCTCATCCGAGGCTGTTTGTCGTTTTTCATTGGGGTAGGCTTTTTACGCGGCGGGTCCCAAACCCAGCGCACAACCTTATGCAGGGGATGTTTCGCCTTCTCACTTTAGCTCACCTTCGAACGGATGTTCTTAGGCTACCCAGAGGATACTTGGTCAAAGACCGGAAGTCGTGAGCTGCTTGAGTCATATGTAAAAGAATCGTTTATGGCCACTCCCAAGTGAATGGCGATCAGAGAACTTTCCCCACTTGCGTGAACTTCTACACATGACCCCATCCTCCAAACCACCAAACTTGGTTTTCAATAATTCGATCGTGACATTCGCTGTGAGGTTTGTGGCGCTGTCCTATTGAATCCACATATTGCTCAAGTCCATATCATCCAATTGGGGCCTAAAATATTCGGGTTTCATTGAGCGGTAGCGATTCCCATTCGCAGTAACGTGCCGGTCTTGATCCTTACGGAAGGAGTACGGCTCAATGTCGCCGTCGGCCCATAAACCGCACCAAACGGTACTTTTTTCGGGATGAAATTATGACTCATGCAGTACGTGTGGATTGCTGCCTGATCGATAATATATATTTTGCTTATTGACGAAGCGATTCAGCCAGAAATAAATGATTTGGATTTTCCTCAATTGATGCGCTAGCGGCAGCGATATTCTCGACCCTACGGGCACTTTTCTGCCTCACTGGCACGGGAACATTTTGTAATGCGCCAGTGGATTCAAATTTTTCCACTAGACGCTCAATTGTTGAACTGACAGGACGATTATGGCGACCGAAAATTGGACGAAGCGCTCTTAAAGTTGAGGCCACTGACTCCGAATTTCGGTAGCAAATTTAAATAATTTCGACTCGTTGTTAGAACGTATATCTTTTTATGATGAAATGGCAAGTATTATTGAAGAGAAATGTCGAAAGGGCGGGAAAAAATATGACATCGGCTGCTGCCTCTATCGGTCTACTTGTATAGCGTCTATATTGAAAAACTCTATATTTTATAATAGAATGTAATGCCTTGTTTCTGCGCCTGAAAGTATGTTTACGGAGAATAAGAATTTTCAAAAAGTGGTAAACAAGGTAGTAAAGGAAAGCAATTTCGTTGTGGTTTTGCCGAGACGTGCACGATTATATTATCGCTGCCGCAAGTTTAAATTACGAAAATACTAAACCATGTCAAATATGCTACACACCGGACGTAAATTAATTGTAAATGTGCGAGAAAGGTGTACAATGTTGGATGCGAAAATATTTCTTTTAACGACGGCCATTAATTTAAATCCACGTAATGTTTTTTTTCACTTGTATTGTTGTTGTCACTTTTTATTGTTGTTGTTGTTATTGTTATAGCCTTCTACCGCTTTTAAGAACTTTCAGTGGATGTTAGCTATATGTATACCCTTTTAATGGCGATCGACCTTTTCGCCCACAAACACATACACTCGCAATATGGTTTAACATTGCAGGCGTGCGCGCTATGCTTGAATATAAAAACTTGTTGTTGTTCCTTTAGTGTTGCCACACGGTTTTAGCAGCGTGTTTGACTAAGGAGTAAGGTAAGGTAAGGGGCTGTGCATGTTTAAGCGCCCAACAAATATACATATATAAACAGCAAAGCGCTTCAATTGAGAAGAAGGTTAACACAACGTGCTCACTTTCACTTATTATTATGTAATAAGCGCCTATGTACTGAAGTGTCCAAGATTTGCTGTAACAGAGAGTCATAACACGAGAGCGATGAAAGCACATAGCGTTACTGTAACGTTATCTAGTATATATCGTTATATTATATACTTTCATAAACTCGTGTTAGAGTTATGAAATGCCGAGAACTAAATAATCCGCGGTTGTACCAGCTGTTGCTAACAACCGGCTAGGCGAAAAATATTGGTTGCAAAACCTCACTAATACATACATAGTTATATTTACTTGTAGCTTAATGTATATTGTGCGAATTTAACTTTGAACAATGGCTTGTTTTGGCGGCAAAACATACTTTCGCGAAAACCTTGCCAATGGCTGCAACGGATACCTGAATAATTTAAGCATGTGAATATTATAATAAAAGACTTCGGCCATTGCTTAATAAGCAGGGGGTTGGTAGATAAAAATGCCCAGACCCTCTCGGTTTATTTATGATATGAGATTTCAAGTCACTCTAAAATAGTGTGGATAGCGCAGGGGAAAGCGACACATCCACGGAACTTTTAAATCTATACGGATGGACCAAAAGTGGATAATGAAACGAGTACCGGAATCTATTGCCCGCAGCCAGACCTCAGACGACCCTTCGAGGTGCCGGAATACTTCTGTATCTTCCGAAAAAGGAGCCAGAAGACTCTGCGGTTAGGCAAGCTACTGAGATAGATAACAATAAAGAACGTCAATACATACGTCGATAGCTAGCTTTTTACTCAAACGGCTTCGAAAGGGCTGCTGGATGATTGTTGGCCTAATGACGGATCATAGAGTACTGGCGTCACATGCAAGCCGGGTGGGCATATGTAACAAAGATATATACAGAAAGAGGGAGACGCTAGGACACATCCTTTGCTTTTGTCCCGCCTTATCTTGCGCTCGTCTTAAATCTCTAGGAACTGCTTAGTTCAAGAGCCTAAATAAAGTATCAAATTAAATGTCAAGGCCCCACATATTCAAAACCTAAGCCATGAATGGAAAAGGCACTGAATTGCATAGTAGAAGCTTAAGTTCCTTTAGGTATATCGAGAATGTTCTGAAAAGCAGTTATGAGTGCCTTATTATGTTTTGAAAAATGGCAAGTCATGACGTACTTATTTACTATAATATTATACATACTACATGTATATAGGAGTGAAGTATATAAAAGTGTTTATACGTATAATGGACTATAAATACATGTACATAGTCTCTTACGAAGCTTCCTTATCACTCGTTCCTGCTCTGTGCATAAATAAGCTAGAGACGTGTGCATAATCACTCACGAAGCAGC
>NW_024396498.1:0-77910 GCF_016617805.1 Bactrocera tryoni
CGAACATTTTATATCTTCTCGCATGATAAAGTGATAATCGAGATTTCATTATACGTCATTTACATATTTTTCAAATATGGCGTATTTGTGTAAAGTTTTATTCCGCTATCATCATTGGTTCCTAATGTATATACATACATACATATTATACGGAGAAGGCATCAGATGGAATTCAAAATAGCGTTATATTGCAAGAAGGCGTGGTTGTGAACCGATTTCACCCATATTTCGTACATGTCATCAGGGTGATAAGAATATATTATATACCGAATTTCATTGAAATCGGTCTAGTAGTTCCTCAGATATGGTTTTTGGTCCATAAGTGGGCGAGGCCACACCCATTTTCAATTTTTAAAAAAAGCCTGGGTGCAGCTTCCTTCTGCCACTTCTTCCCGTAAAATTTAGTGTTTCTGACGTTTTTTTGTTAGTCGGTTAACGCACTTTTAGTGATTTTGAACATAACCTTTGTATGGGAGGTGGGCGTGGTTATTATCCGATTTCTTCCATTTTTGAACTGTATATGGAAATACCTGAAGAAAGCGACTCTGTAGAGTTTGGTTGACATAGCTATAATAGTTTCCGAGATATGTACAAAAAACTTAGTAGGGGCGGGGCCACGCCCACTTTTCCAAAAAATTACTTCCAAATATGCCCCTCCCTAATGCGATCCTTTGTGCCAAATTTCACTTTAATATCTTTATTTATGGCTTAGTTATGACACTTTATAGGTTTTCAGTTTCCGCCATTTTGTGGGCGTGGCAGTGCGCCGATTTTGCCCATCTTCGAACTTAACCTTCTTATGGAGCCAAGAAATACGTGTACCAAGTTTCATCATGGTATCTCAATTTTTACTCAAGTTACAGCTTGCACGGACAAACGGACTGACAGACGGACGGACGAACAGACAGACATCCGGATTTCGACTCTATTCGTCACCCTGATCACTTTGGTATATATAACCCTATATCTGACTCTTTTAGTTTTAGGACTTACAAGCAACCGTTATGTGAACAAAAGTATAATACTCTCCTTAGCAACATTGTTGCGAGAGTATAAAAATCTAGAGCTTTTGCATATGTAATATGCAAGTGTTGTGGTTGCACAGGATTCAAGGGGTTTGATCTTCATTTCAGCAGATTCAAAGTAAGGAAAATGAGAGCCGTGAAGACTGATCCCATTGTATATTTCTTGGTCTTTCACTCCGCTTCTATTTATCGTGAATTTTCCAAAGTTGAAATCTCTATTCTCCTATTCTACTGATTATTTTATGGCATTTGAATACTAAATATTATTCTCTCCGATTTTTAGTGGAGAAATTCACCTGTTTTTTTATTTACCTGCATTTGGGTAAATTAAGTTGCTGTACGTGTTAGTGCGACTGAAAAACAAAAAAGAAGAAGTAGGTACAAAAAGAAGTCAAACAAAAATATTCAGAGCGCAAAATAAAATTATTGTGACCTTAGATTTAATCCAGCAACAAAACGCAGTTATGCTTCTCTTCGCACCTATTCTGATTCCTTCTTATCTGGAAAAAAGATAATTATCTTAATAATATTATCGATACAGGATTGCTTAATTAGTATTAATGGAGGGGCAGATCCATTATTATGTATCTGAAACTGGAATATTGGATATAGATTTTAAAAGTTTAATTATACCAGATGAATTCATAATTAACTTAATTCCTTTATGAAAATATTTTTGGCAAGATTAGATTAACAAAACTTTCCAAACTGACTTGTTTTAACGCAAATTTTCTTACGTTAAGAATTTTCGGTTCGATCGAGATATTTATATGTATGTTTATGTGTATACAAATGGTTATGAGCCTGTCTGTCCGATCGTCTGTCCGTCCATCCGTTCAAGCTGTAACTTTAGTCAAAATTGAGATATCTTGATGCAATTTACTTGTAGTATGCGTGTTTCTTGATAAAAAAGAACGCGTTCCCAAAATGGTTTGATAAAGCTATAATGGGGCCAATATCAAAATTGGACGAAGGGCGTGGCACCGCCCACTTTTAGGTGAAATAAAATATCTTGAGACTCGCCCAACCTATATCGTACTAGACATTCCCCTGAAATTTGTATATATCAGTGTGGAAATGGGCAAAATCGGATTACTGACACACCAGCTTCCCACATTACACAATTTTAAATCATTTAATTTTTTCCTTTCGAGTGTAAAAACCAAGAAGCAATTAAAAGAACGGAATAAAACTTTGTACGAATAATGCCTTTAGAGTACACCACCTTAAGACCAAAAATTGTATAATTCCAAAAAAACGAGTTCAAGCTCCTTGAAACCGAATTTTTGGGATCCAGTACCAATACTTGACGTTTTAGTTCAAAGTTAGTACGTTTTTGTGCTACAAATGTGTTAAATCGGATCAATACTTCCCTTATCCCCTCATACGTACCTAATACAGAGGTTTTCGAACTTCCGTGTGACTTTATGCTGCATATATCGGCCAATATGTGAGTTATCACAATAAAATTGAGAGATCGTGAATTTCTCGTTTCTTCTTTTCGCTACATGGCGCCAATTGGATATTCCAAGCGAAGCCAGGTGGCTTCTCCACTTGGTCCTTCCAACGGAGTGGAGGTCTTCCTCTTCCTCTGCGGGTACTGCGTCGAATACTTTCAGAGCTGGAGTGTTTTCATCCATCCGGACAACATGACCTAGCCAGCGTAGCCGCTGTCTTTTAATTCGCTGAACTATGTCAATGTCGTCGTATATCTCGTACAGCTCATCGTTCCATCGAATGCGATATTCGCCGTGACCAATGCGCAAAGGACCATAAATCTTTCGCAGAATTTTCTCTCGAAAACTCGTAACGTCGACTCGTCGATTGTTGTCATCCCCAAGCCTCTGCACCATATAGCAGGACGGGAATTATGAGCGACTTTAGTTTAGTTTAGCTTTTGTTCATCGAGAGAGGACTTTACTTTTCAATTGCCTACTCAGTTCGAAGTAGCACCTGTTGGCAAGAGCAATCCTGCGTTGGATTTCCAGGCTGACATTGTTGGTGGTGTTAATGCTGGTTCCTAAATTGACGAAATTATCTACAACTTCAAAGTTATGACTGTCAACAGTGACGTGAGAGCCAAGCCGCGAGTGCGACGACTGTCAGGTCTGAAACCCTGACAGGTCCAGCAGTTTGTTGACGTGTGGCGCCTAACGTTCTGCCAGACAATTTCGCTGCGCTAGAACCTTGTGTGCGATGCCTGGAGGCTAGCAGCACGGTAGCTGGCGCAGGTGTTGGGAGCCGATGCTCCTCTTTATGGATCGGCATACGCCAGCATCTGTACACTCTTATAGAAGATGGTACCTTCTCTATTTAGTTTTGCAGCGAACTTTTTCGTGGTCGGGCAATGGAACGTCTGCTCCATCGTCATCGATTTGGGAATCGGGTTCGCCTTCTCCTGGCGTTGTGCGTTCACTGCCATTCAGCAGGCAGGAGAAGTGTTCCCTCCATAATTTAAGTATGCTCTGGGCATCGGTCGGGGGTTCTACACGAGTGTGCTCCGGTTTTGAAACCTTCTGTAAGCCGCCGCATTTTTTCGTAGAATTTTCGAGCATTACCCCTGTCGGCCAACTCATCAAGCTCTTCGTACTCACGCATTTCATCCTCTTTCTTTTTCTGTCTTCAAATGCGTCTCGCTTCCCTTTTCAACTCCCGGTATCTATCCCATCCCGCACGTGTTGTGGTCGATCGTAACGTTGCGAGGTAGGCAGCCTGTTTTCTCTCCGCTGCGACACGGCACTCCTCGTCGTACCAGCTGTTCTTTTGCACTTTCCGAAAACCAATGGCTTTCGGTTGCAGCTGTACGTAAAGAATTTGAAATGCCGTCCCACAGTTCCCTTATACCGAGTTGTTGACGAGTGCTCTCGGAGAGCAGGAGGCAAACCGAGTAGAAAATCGTTCGGTTGTCTGTTGTGATTGCAGCATCTCGACGTCGAACCTTTCTTGTGTTTGTTGGCGTGCGTTTTGTGCTGCACAGAGGCGGGTGCGAATCTTGGCTGCAACAAGATAGTGGTCCGAGTCGATGTTAGGTCCCTGGAGCGCACGCACATCTAAAACACTGGAGACGTGTCTTCCGTCTATCACAACATGATCGATCTGGTTGGTAGTTTTTCGATCCGGGAGACAGCCAGGTAGCTTGATGAATCTTCTTATGCTGGAATCTAGCACTACAGATAACCATATTTCGGGACCCGGCGAAGTCAATCAGCTCAACCCATTTGGGGAAGTTTCGTCGTGGAAGCTGAATTTACCGACCGTAGTGCCAAAGATACCTTCTTTGCCCACCCTGGCGTTAAAGTCGCCACGCACGATTTTGACATCGTGGCGGGAGCAGCGTTCATAAGTGCGTTCCAAGCACTCATAAAAGTCATCTTTGGTCACATCGTCCTTCTCATCCGTCGGGGCGTGGGCGCAGACCAGCGATATGTTGAAGAACCTCGCTTTGATGCGGATTGTGGCTAGACGTTCATTCACCGGAGTGAATGATAGTACTCGGCGACGGAGTCTCTCTCCCACCACGAATCCAACACCGAACTTGCTCTCCTTTATATGGCCACTGTAGTAAATGTCACAAGGACCTACTCGTCTCAGTCCTTGTCCCGTCCATCGCATTTCTTGGACGGCGGTGATGTCAGCCTTTATTTTCGCGAGGACATCAACCAGCTGGGCAGCGGCACCTTCCCAATTAAGGGACCGGACATTCCAGATGCATGCCCTCAAATCGTAGTCCTTATTTCGTTTGCCATGGTCGTCATCAAAAGGGGGTCTCTCATCCGAGGTTGTCGTTTAGATTTTTCATTGGGGGCTTTTTTACGTGGCGGGTCCCAAACCCAGCGCACAACCTTATGTAGGGATGTTTTGCCTTCACATTAGCTCGCCTTCGAATGGATGTTCTTAGGCTACCAGAGGATACTTGGTCAAAGACCGGAAGTAGTGAGCTGCTTGAGCCATGTGTAAAAGCATCGTTTCTGGCCACTCCCAAGTGAATGGCGATCAGGGAACTTTCCTCACTTGCGTGAACTTCTACTCATAACTCCATCCTCCCATCGATGGAACGATGAGCTGTACGAGATATACGACGACATTGACATAGTTCAGCGAATTAAAAGACAGCGGCTACGCTGGCTAGGTCATGTTGTCCGATTGGATGAAAACACTCCAGCTCTGAAAGTATTCGACGCTGTACCCGCCGGGGGAAGAGGAAGAGGAAGACGAAGACCTTCACTCCGTTGGAAGGACTAAGTGGAGAAGGACCTGGCGACGCTTGGAATATCCAATTGGCGCCACGTAGCGAAAAGGAGAAACGACTGGCGCGCTGTTGTTAATTCGGCTTTAATCGCGTAAGCGGTGTCTACGCCGATTAAGAAGAAGAAGCTTGGTCTGTGCTAAGTTGGGTCGGCTTAATAACCTCAGAAGGTAATTGGCAGGATGGAAAATCCTTTCAAATTTGACAACAGGCAACTTCTCACAATCAGGGAGCAGTTTACCTATGTCGCCAGAGAATGTATTTGGACTCTTTGAGACACCATCTATGTGTTCGAAAAAGAGCTAACGAAAATGGAAGTTCGTTGAAATGTAGAAGACAAACAACCCACTGTAATGGCCTACCTATTCTTTCTTCTAGTTTCCGAATGATTCCAACTTTCCAACCTGTGCTCGTGTTGGTGCCATCAGCACCGACAACTTCTAGATGTTCCACATCATAATAGCTTGCGTCTCATCCTCAGCTGAACCGGAAGGAGAGGTGACGTGGCGAAAGTAATGACAAATTGGTTCCGCTATAAGAGAAATATGTTCCTCTTTGACGGTGTCGCGGTAGTACTTTTCACCTTCGCTGACTTGTGTAAGTGTATTGTCTTTGCGGCCGTCAAAATACAGCCCATATACAGAGTCAATACTTTCGGTGTTTTGGAGCTTACCTCCAACACTTGTTTTTGCCCGACTAATATTGCATTTGTCAGTGACAAAGCTAGCCTGATCTTTTGTTATCAAACCTGCTTTTTTGGCATCCAGAAAAGCAGATGAAACAATCAAGGCCGCTGCTCTATCACTTACTCCAAACCTTTGGGCAGCTAAAGCAGTGTGTTCTAATATACTAGTGTGTTTTGTTTGGTTTTAGAGGATGGAAGAGAAAATTCATCATCAGCATCGTGTTTGGAAGAATCCATGTGCGACGCACCTACATTGTTGTCGTCTGTATGAGAGTCTGGCTGATCTGAATGGTCACGTGTTCTAGCTGATACTTTTCTGGTAAGTGTTGATGTTGAATGACGTTTTGAAAGCTTTTCTTTACGTTCATTTTTCTTTGTAATCTTTTTTTTTCAGGTAGATCAACACTTCCAATGCGACCAATTCTTCTGGTTCTCTGGTCCAAGAGAAATGGTTGTTCATTGATAGGAACTTTCCTTTCCTTTGGACAAGTGCAAGAAGAAAAATAAATGCATTTACAAGCAGCGATGTCAAATTTAGATTTCTTTTAGAGCTCAAACCTATTGGGTTCCTTAAAAACATTTGTTTAAGAGTCAGAAATTTCTGTAACCTCTTTACTCCTAGGTTCATAGTTGTCGCCTATACGAAATCTTTCAAACTGATAACTCAAAAGAACATCCTGGTAAGTAGGTAACTGGGACTCAGAGAGATTGTACGGATATATGCCAAACACAGGACATTTCTGTCTAAATTTAAATTTAGATACAGACATTTTGAGTTCTGTGTTCTGTTGAGAGAATATAAGTGATAGCACTCGGCGAAATCAACGACAAGAGTGAAGGAACTCGATGAAAAAATACTTGTGTTGAGACCAGTCCGAACGTGTCCTTTGGCGTAGGTGAATGATTGTGAGTGATAGCACTCGGCGAAATCAACGTCAAGAAGTGTGGCCGCAAGCCGATTTTCACCTTGCGCTGTGGCGCGCCGCATTTTCGCTCGTATCTCGGGAACGGTTCGGTTTCGGTAGCAAATGACGTGACAAATAACTTTTGTTTTATACATTTTGCCATGAGATGCGTATTTCAGGCGCTAGGTAGACAATTTCACGATTTTAGGCGAATTTCCGAAATTTCAAGGCCGGAGTTGGGGTTGAAGATGCAATCCGAACTCAAAACAAAAAGTTGCATTGGAATCAGGAAGTACCAAGGCAACTTTTCCGCACTATTAGAAATCGCGAATCGAAAAAAGTCCGGAATCGACCCACCCTATTCACCAATGCTGTTCTGCAAAACGAGATATTTTAGTGACGCCCCAAAATCATATAAATCATGTTTCATTTACAAAAGCCGCGTTCAACACATACATACATACATATATAATTGACTCAAGCATACTGGTAAAATATGGCTTTTCTACACACTCATTATAAAGTACTATCTTTTATAAGAACTAAAAAATATAATCAATTAGTTTTAGTATTGCCATCCTCAAATCCTCAACATAAGTTCCATGACAGCAAACAATTTCAGCTACAAATTTAAACGCTTATCACTATTATTACTACATTGGCTTTTGCCAAAGAAGACATGTGGCAAATCAAGTTTTATTAGGCGCTAACTAGCCAACATTCGCACTCAATTGACGAGCCTTTGCATAATTCAAGCGCGCTTTACACATCATCAAATTGAATCCACAGCTATGGTAGATATTTTTTCGGGTTCACTAAATTGTTTCTTTTTTCATTTGACAATTTTTTCTATTTGTCCGCACTTGTGCCAAATTTACTTTTCACATTCGACCGCCCAATCAGCTGAAATGACATTGCCTTTTAGCCTCGAATTTTGTAAATATTTTTGATCAAGCAACTTTCGTTCTTTCTGATTTCTTCGATATATTGTCCGACAAAACTTTACAAAGTGCTTGTCTCTGTTGTTTATGATATGGAATGTTAGGTACACACAAAGGCCATAATGAATTAGTTCTACTTTCATGTTAAACTCTCGATGCGATAAAATTATAGATGGAATTGCTTTTCTCCTTGATATAATCAAGCAAACTCTTTCCTTCTTCCTCTTTTGATTTGGTAGTTTACCAAAATATACACATATATACTCATATTTGAATAATTGTGTTTGGAGCAAGATTCAAAGGCGTAGGCTGCTCAGCGCTTAATTGACCAATTTTTAAATGTATTAAATTACGAATTGTAAAATTTCAGCCACATATTTAAAAAAATAATATTTGGTTTGATCTTACATATAAGTGCATAATAAAAAGCTTGTTGTGACATAGTAATTGGTTTCTAAGTGGTTTCAAAATAGTATGAACCATATGTATGTCACCATATCTGTAGTTTCGGTCATGAGTACAGTTGCACTAAATCAGTTTCATTAAATACTGTGTTTGAGTATTCCGCTAAAGTTGCATATAGAGAACAAAGCCATACTGCTAAATGAAAGTCCAGTTGTATTCGAATATATTTAAAAATTCACACACTTTACCAATGTATACGTCGTATATAAAGGTATATCTGTTTGATTATTTATGCCTAGATACAGATTTTGATCATTTGTCAAACAGATGGGGAATAGGCGGTCAAAAAAGTTCAGTGACATAAAGCAAACAGATCAAAAGTATCGACAAATTAACTAAACAACGAGATAGACAGCAACAAAAAATAGCACAAACATCAACAGCCAATCCACGCTTTTAAATTTTAACAATTTATTCAGCTAATAGTCGAATTATAAACAACCTGCCAAAATTTGCTAGCTTTTCCAAGTTTTTATTTTAAAACAAATATGAGTGAGCAACAAGATAACAGGTCATGTCGTGGCCATGTCAGCTTATTTTTTTATTATGAAAGCAAATGTGATTTTTTACACGGTTTCAACTACAGTTTTTATCCGTCATTTCCACTGACAGTTTTTATTCCTATTAATTTTTTTACAAGAGTAATCTCTTGATATTTGGTTTGTAAAATAGAAATGAAATTGTGTTGATCAGTGTGTTTATATTTTTTTTATTTTTATTATTTTTTATTGTACCTAGTATATAAAAATAAAATACTAACAACATTTCTAGTTTAATTAATTAGGAGAGATACTTAAAAGCTAAATATGAGAAAATACATTTGCTGCTACTGATGTCTTACTAGGTCGGAAGGCTTCTTCCGTTTCAACCGGATTTCTCGCCCAGCAGTTTCGATGAATCTGGAGGCTTCCATATTAACGTGCTGTCTAATCCTCAGTTCGTGAGACTTTGATATTTTGTAGATTTCATTTGCCACTGAATTCACGCCTAGATCACGGTGCAGGTCAGTAGATCTAATGTACCAAGTTGCAAACTTGAAATTTTTAAGATGCTTGCAGCAGTCAACTTTTTATAGAGAGATATTTGTTGAAAATTGGAAACAGTTTGGCCGATCGGAAGGAGATCAGAGTGCACCACACCGCGATAATTAAAGAAAACTATTAATATAACCTTAATTTTTTATCAGCTTTGATTTGCTTTTTGGCTTCGGCTCATCTTTGGCGCGATCTTCGGAAGATTTATCTTCTGTTTCCAAGACTTATCACTAGTAATAATATATTTCCTTCCAATATTCCAACGAAGCCAGTAAGATATCTGACTGTTAACCGTCCATTCTTAAGCACCAATTACTTTATTTTATTGAAATGTCGTTCGTAAGTTGATATTGTTGGCCGTCCTGTACGTGACTTGACGTCATTTTGTACCATAAACACTTGTTCGTGATAAACAATTATTACCGATGTTAAGGTAAGTGGTTCTAATGCATACACATACTAATTTCACAAGCTGCATACCTATACTGACATTATCGCAGAACACTTATCGGAAAACAATGAAGTGAAAATCCCTCAACAAATCTATTTTCAGTTAAATTAAAAAATACATGCATCTCTGCCTATGTCTATGACTATGTCATATTAATTTAATAATAAAACAAAACAACTTAACAACTCACTTGCTAACAGAACGTATAAGTATTCTGTGCGAGTTTTGTACATTTTCAATATATATATATCTTTTGTACTATAGCTATAAGGAATGAGAAGTCTAGTATAAATTATATGCATAGTTCAGTACACTAAGAACATACACTTAATATATACTCCATTATATAGTTGCTATCACATTTCACTAAAACTGAGTTTTGGTCCTAAGCAAAAATGTCACTGTGAGAAGGAGAAAACAGCTAAGCCGACATGGAGATGGAAATATGCATATATTTATAGCTACCATTTAGATGCTTATAATATAACACACATACATGTATACTCAAATGCTCCTTTAGAATTGGTTAAACAATCGCAATGCGGCTCCGCACATGGTAAGTAAAATAGAGCAAGCGCAAATTTGACATTAGAATCTGTATGGCAACGTGACAAATTTATATGGAAGTTTTAATTCCTTACATACGTGTTCATCTGATTTAAATTTTCGGTTACATTATTTGTTAGTTTCAATTGTATTGAATTGCGGGTATATTTTTTCATATTTTCGCAAACTAATATTTCGTATAATGAAATTCTAGTGAAATATGGATAGTAAATAGAATGAAATTTATTGTTTTTTGCTTTAAAAATTAAAAGCTTTACTTGATACGGACGGGGCGTATGAGTGATATTACTCGCAACGAATACATTCTATAGCAAATAGTAATATAATGGGTTGTCAAAAAAGTTTTGCGGTACTTTTATTTAATTATTTTATTTTATTGAAATTGAAATGAATTTTTGATGACTCATACCCAGCTCTTGACCGATGCTACGGCTGCTGCTATGCCCATCTCTTTCGATCAATTCAGCGATTTTATCGCAATTTTCGACGACAGACGTTGAAACCATCGTTGTGCGGTGGAAATGGAAACTGTATCGGGTCCATAAACTGCACAACTTTTATTGGAGGCTTGAGATGCATTTTGGCCTTTATCGTAGTAGTACTGTAACATATGCCGTATTTTCTCTTTATTTTGCTCCATGTTTGCGACGATATAACGATTTAAGGTTGGTACGCAGCTCTCAAGTAATTGCTCAAGAAAAAAAATACATTATTTCTCAAGTAATTTTGGCAGCTGGTTACGCATTGTGAATGATCTACATTAGAAGAGCAAGAGAGAATAAACAAAGAAAACAAACTTTGTGCGTAATATGTATGTGTGTATGTATATGGTAACATAAATATTTTCATTGAGATTTAAGAAATGTTGTTGATGATTGGTAGGTTTTATACAACATTTCAAAATGGAATATACTTCATAATAATGATTTCAACTAATTTAGGATGAATTTGACGATTACTTGAATTTCCTTCAAGAAACAATTGTTGATTTGATGTTTCTTCGCAAAACAAGGTTTGCCATATTCACATTTTACTGAAAAAAGTATCAAAAATTGGTACTAGATTTCTTGAGAGCTGCGTACTAGCACAAGTAAGTTTGTCGCAGGAAAGTATCTTGACCGTTTCTTAAGCGTTTTTTTATATGAAGTTTTTACGTTTCTTGAGAGCTGCGTACTAAGCTTTAAAAGAAACGACAATCAATCAAACACGTGTTAGCGCGTGAAATGAGCTTTCCAAAAAGGTATAGCATGACACGATGTGACGAATAAAACTAGAACTACGCTCTTTCAGCGCCAACTAGCGAAAATACCGCAAGACCTTTTTGACAAACTCTTATAAATAACGTAGTATAATATTTCATAAAAATTCGGAGATAATCCTTTTCTAAATCGGATAAATAATTAGCTTCTTTATAACGGGTGATCCAAGTATATGTTCTTTTTGCAATAGCCCTTTCTTGACAGATCATGCGTGAGTTGTTATGTTATTTTTGTTCAATATTGTTTGACATTCATTGAAAGGCTTACGCCAGAGCAATGCATACAATTGGTTCGACTTTACTTCGAAAATTCATGTTCTGCAAAGAGTTGTCTTACGCGTGTCGCTCAAATCATAATTTGAAAGCGTACAAAATACAGATTGTTCAACAACTGAAGCCACTCGACTTTCCCAAGCTAAATCGCTTCGCTTTAAGAGCTCTTGAAAACTTCCAAGAAGATCCGACCTTTTCGAACCAAATTTTGTTTAGGCGATTCTAGCTCAGTGGGTATGTAAACACCACCCACCTAAAGAGCGTTGCACTCCACGGGTGGACCACCTGAGACGTAGCCGCGTGCGACATCTGAAAGAAAAAATCTTCAATGCCAATAAATGTTCTAACGTATGATAATAAACATTCCCCATTAAATTTGAAGTATCTGTGTTTTTTATCTACCAGTTAACGTTTTGTCACATATAGCGGCCAATTTGCAGGTTTAATAAAAAGTTTTTCCAACACCTACATATGTATAAGTGTTTCGCGGGCTTTGATCCTTGCAAGCTACAAGAGTATAAAATATTCTGTTCCTCCCGAACATAGCCTAGCCTTACTTGTTAAAAATATTTTTTGCCGCCTTTGATTTCTAAAAGTTGCAAGAATATGAAATGTCTGATTATATCCGAAATAGCTATCCCTTACTTGTTTTGTAGAAATAAATAATAAACTGAAAGCCTATATAAAATAACTGAAATTCAAAAAATCCTAGCCTTCCAAATTAAACAGGACTTTTTGAATCTAGCGCCTTTGGTGGCGCCATATATATGTCGAGTGGTGCGTTAGAACCTCGATTGTTTAGTGAAGTTATTGCGTCAGTGTGTTTGTGTTATTGGTGCGAAAATGAGCTTTGAACAAAGAGCCAACATTAAATTTTGTTTCAAAATTTTTAAAACTTTTACCGAAACGTTTCAATTGATGAAACAAGCTTATGGTAGTAGTTTGATAACTTGGGTTCAAAAAATCGAAATCTTTTTGTGCTTAATTTGAAAGTACAATGTCTTGAGAATATACTTTGAAAATTTCAGACAGAAGTTCGAAATATTTCGGGAGTTAAGACGAGATTCCTAGAGCGCCTCTGAGTCATCTCTCTCAGAGTTGCTGAACTTTAAACGCGTTTTTCTCATTGTTTTACTGGTCGGCCCGGGCCCTAACCTTTTCTCTACTAAATCGATAAAATACGGTAATAAAGTACTAAATTTTTTCAAATAAATGTTTTTATATTTTCAATATGCAAATATAAACACTCTAACTATTCCAGATAATTAATTTTTATTTTCCTATAAAAAACCACTCTTCAAAGAAGTCATGAAAACAGGCATAAGTTACCAGACTACTACGTTATGGCGATGATTGCCTATCCCGTAGCAGACTAACCAGTGGTTTCAACGTTTTCAAAGTGGTCGTGAGGACATAGATGATGATCAACATGTGGGCCAATCAAAATCCGTGATCACCGGAAATTCCAACGAAACTGTACGTAAATTCATCAAAAATCAAATTTCCCCTGAACATTGAAATTCATGGAAATGGATTTATCGCATTTTGAACATCTCCAAAACATTGATTTATGGCATTTTGACCGAACATTTGGGCTAACGAAAGGTGAGTGCAGGGTTTGTTCCGCATAAATTGACTGACGACCACAAATTTGCTAAGGATCCAACATTCGATCGACGCTTGTGACCGATTATTTGAACAAAAATCACATTTTAACCATTAACCACTCTCCGTATTCACCTGATATGGCACCGCGCGACTTCTTCCTTTTTGGAAACATGCATTTGCCCATGAAAGGAAAGTGTTATGCAGACGCAGAGACCATTCAAAAGGCGGCCATACCGGCCAACGAAGTAAAACACTCGTTCGACACGCTTTTGGACTGTGCAAAAAGCTGAATTAAAGCAGAGGGAGACTATTTTGAATAAAATAAATTGATTTTTCCGAAAAACCCATTTGTTTTGTTTTTATAAGTCCTGTTTATTTTGAAACGCACCTTGTGTATATGGAATATAAGGGAAATTCAGAGAGAACTATTTTTAATAAAAGTTTATGTTTTCTTCTGTTATTGTGAATAGTGGGTGCAATACTTCCTATTTTTGTTTAAAATGTACAAGCATATCTCATATAGAACTTAATTTGCGAGAATAGATTTCGGTTGCACTCGAACTTTGACATTACTTAACTACTTTCATTTGGACTTAATTTATTTTTATCATATCTGTGTATACAATATTTTCATTCCCCTGAAAAGTAATGATTTATTTGAGTTATGCTGAAGCAGCAAAATTTAATATTAATATAATCCACATACATACATATGGGTCAAACAGGTCAAGTGGTCCATGAAAATTTGGAAAAACCTCCGATTTTTAAAATGAGCAGTTCATTAGGAGGATGGAGTCATGTGCAGAAGTTCACGCAAGTGAGGAAAGTTCTCGGATCGCCATTCACTTGGGAGTGGCCAGAAGCGATTCTTTTACACATGGCTCAAGCAGCTCACTACTTCCGGTCTTTGACCAAGTATCCTCTGGGTAGCCTAAGAACATCCGTTCGAAGGCGAGCTAATGTGAGAAGGCGAAACATCCCCTCCGCAGGGTTGTGCGCTGGGTTTGGGCCACGCCACGTAAAAAGTCTTACCAATGAAAATCAACAATCAGCCTCGGATGAGAGACCCCTCTTTTGATGACGACCATGGCAAACGAAATAAGGACAACGATTTGAGGGCATTCACCTGGAATGTCCGGACCCTTAATTGGGAAGGTGCCGCTGCCCAGCTGGTTGATGTCCTCGCGAAAATAAAGGCTGACATTTCCGCCGTCCAAGAAATGCGATGGAGGGGACAAGGACAGGCACGAGTAGGTCTTTTTGACATTTACTACAGTGGCCATATAAAGGAGCGCAAGTTTGGTGTTGGATTCGTGGTGGGAGAGAGACTCCGTCGCCGAGTACTATCATTCACTCCGGTGAAGGACGATCGTGCTTGGCGACTTTAACGCCAGGGTGGGCAAAGAAGGTATCTTTGGCACTACGGTCGGTAAATTCAGCCTCCACGACAAACATCCCCAAATGGGTTGAGGCTGATTGACTTCGCCGGGGCCCGAAATATGGTTATCTGTAGTACTAGATTCCAGCATAAAAAGATTTATCAAGCTACCTGGCTGTCTCCGGATCGAAAAACCACCATCCAGATCGATCATGTTGTGATAGACGGAAGACACGTCTCCAGTGTTTTAGATGTGCGTACGCTCCGAGGTCCTAACATCGACTCGGACCACTATTTTGTTGCAGCCAAGATTCGCACCCGCCTCTGTGCAGCAAAAAACGCACGCCAACAAACACAAGGAAGGTTCGACGTCGAGAAGCTGCAATCACAACAGACAGCCCAATGATTTTCTACTCGGCTTGCACTCCTGCTCTCTGAGAGCACTCGTCAACAACTCGGTATAAGGGAACTGTGGGACGGCATTTCAAACTCCTTACGTACAGCTGCAACCGAAGCCATTGGTTTTCGGAAAGTGCAAAAGAACAGCTGGTCCGACGAGGAGTGCAGTGTCGCAGCGGAGAGAAAACAGGCTGCCTACCTCGCAACGTTATGATCGACCACAACATGTGCGGGATGGGATAGATACCGTGAATTGAAAAGGGAAGCGAGACGCATTTGCAGACAGAAAAAGAAAGAGGCTAAAATGCGTGAGTACGAAGAGCTTGATAAGCTGGCCGACAGGGGTAATGCTCGAAAATTTTACGAAAAAATGCGGCAGCTTACAGAAGGTTTCAAGACCGGAGCATACTCTTGTAGAACCCCCAAAGGTGATCTAGTGACCGATGCCCAGAGCATATTTAAATTATGGAGGGAACACTTCTCCAGCCTGCTGAGTGGCAGTAAACGCACAACGCCAGGAGAAGGCGAACCCGATTCCCCAATCGATGACGATGGAGCCGACGTTCCATGCCCCGACCATGAAGAAGTTCGAATAGCAATTGCCCGCCTGAAGAACAACAAAGCGACAGGGGCCGACGGATTGCCGGCCGAGCTATTCAAACACGGCGGCGAAGAACTGATAAGGAGCATGCATTAGCTTCTTTGTAAAATATGGTCGGACGAAAGCATGCCCAACGATTGGAATTTAAGTGTGCTATGCCCAATCCATAAAAAAGGAGACCCCACAATCTGCGCCAACTACCGTGGGATTAGCCTCCTCAACATCGCATATAAGGTTCTATCGAGCGTATTGTGTGAAAGATTAAAGCCCAGCGTCAACAAACTGATTGGACCTTATCAGTGTGGCTTTAGACCTGGAAAATCAACAACCGACCAGATATTCACCATGCGCCAAATCTTGGAAAAGACCCGTGAGAGGAGAATCGACACACACCACCTCTTCGTCGATTTCAAAGCTGCTTTCGACAGCACGAAAAGGAACTGCCTTTATGCTGCGATGTCTGAATTTGGTATCCCTGCAAAACTAATACGGCTGTGTAAACTGACGTTGAGCAACACGAAAAGCTCCGTCAGGATCGGGAAGGACCTCTCCGAGTCGTTCGATACCAAACGAGGTTTCAGACAAGGCGACTCCCTATCGTGCGACTTCTTCCACCTGCTTCTGGAGAAAATAGTTCGAGCTGCAGAGCTAAATAGAGAAGGTACCATCTTCTAGAAGAGTGTACAGCTGCTGGCGTATGCCGATGATATCGATATCATCGGCCTCAACACCCGCGCCGTTAGTTCTGCTTTCTCAAGGCTAGACAAGGAAGCACAGAAAATGGGTCTAGCAGTGAACGAGGGCAAAACGAAATATCTCCTGTCATCAAACAAACAGTCGTCGCACTCTCGACTTGTCTCTCACGTCACTGTTGACAGTCATAACTTTGAAGTCGTAGATAATTTTATATATATAATTTAGGAACCAGCGTAAACACCACCAACAATGTCAGCCTAGAAATCCAACGCAGGATAACTCTTGCCAACAGGTGCTACTTCGGACTGAGTAGGCAATTGAGAAGCAAAGTCCTCTCTCGACGAACAAAAACCAAACTCTAAAAGTCGCTCATAATTCCCGTCCTGCTATATGGTGCAGAGGCTTGGGTGATGACGACAACCGATGAGTCGACGTTACGAGTTTTCGAGAGAAAAATTCTGCGAAAGATTTATGGTCCTTTGCGCATTGGCCACGGCGAATATCGCATTCGATGGAACGATGAGCTGTACGAGATATACGACGACATTGACATAGTTCAGCGAATTAAAAGACAGCGGCTACGGTGGCTAGGTCATGTTGTCCGGATGGATGAAAACGCTCCAGCTCTGAAAGTATTCGACGCAGTACCCGCCGGGGGAAGCAGAGGAAGAGGAAGACCTCCACTCCGTTGCAAGGACCAAGTGGAGAAGGACCTGGCTTCGCTTGGAATATCCAATTGGCGCCACGTAGCGAAAAGAAGAAACGACTGGCGCGCTGTTGTTAACTCGGCTATAATCGCGTAAGCGGTGTGTACGCCATTTAAGAAGAAGAAGAAGTTCATTAGGAAGAGGACGCATACCCCGTGAAATAGTGAAATAACGGAGTAGTGCTCATTTTTAAAATCGGTGATTTTTCGAAATTTTCGTAATAAGTAAAAGGCAACTATAGTTTTAGTTTCAAAAACGTGAAATCCACTTTGTGGTAAAATATTCCGATTATTATGTATATTAGTCCGGTATTTTAGCAATTTAGTTAAATTAAGATTTCATGAATTTAGTGACCAAAAATTACACTTTAACCTTTAACTCCCCGTATTCACCTGATATGGCACCGTGCGACTTCTTCTTTTCCGGAAAAATGCATTTGCCCATGAAAGGAAAGCGTTATGCAGACGCAGAGACCATTCAAAAGGCTTGCACCGGCATACTGTTGGCCATACCGGCCAACGAGCTAATACACTCGTTCGACATGCTTTTGGAAGCAGAAGGTGAATATTTGGAACAAAATAAATTGATTTTTCCGGAAAAAACCATTTGCTCTGTTTGTTTTTTAAGTCCTGTTTACTTTAGAACGCATCTTGTATTATTATTTTGATGTCGGTAAACCGCTGGAAATAATTTCTAAATTCGCAGGTTCTTGCAGCAGTCAGCATTTTATGGAGTGAAAACTAAAGAAGTTAAAATATTTGAGTTTTCGTAATAAAGTTTTATGCGAGTGGAATTGTTTATGATATCACGTACGTACGTACACGCGTGCAGTTTGGTGAAACATTCCTTAATATGCAGTTGGTATTATAGTTTTGAGAACTAACAACTTTGAAACCTAGGTTGTCTGGCTTAGCGTTGAAATTTACCATTTTATTGCTCTGTGATGAAGTTCGATAGTATACCATATAACCTCAGAACGCTACGAGTATTTGTATTGTCTGCAGTAACTTATAATATACATATCTGCTAATAAATGAAATTAAATAGCGAATCTTTTCACGCTATTATTTTTTACAAGATTTAATGTGCGTAATCTCAGCACCAAGGCATCGATGTACTTATCTCAATTTTTGGCAAATTGGCGAATAATTCGACAATTTGCTATTTTCTGAATAAAATTTTTTTATATAAAATATACAGTCAATGTTGTTTTGATAAAATCTGTTGTAAAGAGCAAAGTTAAGTGGAACAAGCTTTTTAACTGAGCAAGGTCATGAAAAAAATATATAGAATTTTCATTTAGCAAAAGCTTGAATGTAATTAATGAACTATATTTTTATTGTGGAACTTTCAAAGTTGGAATCAAAATGAAAGAAAAGCCAGATGACTTGAAATAAAGCTGGGAAAGAAGAAATAAATATTTTACAGATACGACTTTATTACAAAGTCAAGCGCCTCAATGAAGATTTGATAAGCACATCAGTATCAATATGTGCTGTTAGGTAACTTCGTAGTTACGCACGCAAATATTAAGGCATCAGCTGGTTATATCCTTAAATCAAAATTGACATTAGCTTATAATTTATCGTAAAACTATGCTGTGAAGATGCTTTAACTAATATACTTTCAATTAATTTTAAAAATACATACACCTCTGCCTATGAAACAAAGAACAAAAGGGGAACTACATTATTTATTCATTTCGATTGTTTGAAAAAAAAAGAAGTTTTACTTCTTATCCGAATACAGAAGAGAAGAGCAAGGCGTATGAGTGACATTAATAGCAGCTAATACGTTCTATAGCTCATTGTAATATGTGAGAAACGTAGTAATTAGAGAAATTCACTGCAGTTATTATATTTAAATGGGAAGACAAGCACAAATAAGATTTAATTAAATTATGACATAATCGAGACTCAATTATTACCGTAAATAAAATTTTATATTTCCATTTAGCAAAAAAATGGTATGAATAAGAGGTGCATTTCTAAGAACAAGTAAGCACTCCTAGATTTGGGTTCAAAGTCCATTTTCTTAAAACTTACAAAACTTAAACCAAAGGCACCGCTTTCGCACTAAAATATTATTTTCACAGAATTGACCGTTTATTATAAGAGTCTTACAAGGCTATAAAAGAAGTCCCTAGAGCTAGATAACCACAGAGATATCAGCAATCATAATCAAACCAGTTAGAATTTGTTCAAAATTTTAAAATTCTTAATTTATTCTTCAAAACCTATGTTTGTCTCCCCCAAAGTTGTCCTACACGGCCTTCATGCTCTTGTGCCAACGTTCAATGCGAGGAGGAATTCACGTTTAATATCATCAATTGACTCAAATCTATTTAACTAGGGCGGTTGTTTGAGTTCGCTAAAAAGCCAGAAGTCACAAGGATAAGGCGAATACGTAGGTTTGGACTCGATTTTCGTTGAACACATGGCGAAAAAACTCATGAAGAACTCATGTCGGCCCATGATTCCGGTCTCATTTTACGAATAGCTTCGCGGAAACGATCCAAAATACCCAAATAATATTGATAGTTGGGCCGGTCTGAAGGAATTCGGGAAGCTCCACACCTCGATAAACGGCATAATCTTACCTTTGATCTGCTTTGACATGGTTTCTTTTGGCTTCGTCTCAACTTTGCAATGATGTGTAATATGTGAATGATCGTCTGTTACCAGGTCTTATGTATAGACCCAAGACTCAATGCCATTAATTTCATCGGAAATTGCCTTGCGCCTTAAGAAATAATAAATGCCAAATTCCTTGAAGATATTTCGTTAATTAATACTGATTTATATATTAGCACTTGACTCCGACTGTTCAGTTTATATGGCAGCTATATGCTTTAGCACCAGTTTCTTGGAGAGAAAAGGACGTGTGCAAAGTTTCTAGTGGAGATGTAAAAACTGAGGCACCATTCCGCATATGTACAAACGGAATGACAGACGGACTTGACTAATGGGCTCAGCTAAATATATATAGCATATATATGTAGGGTCTTCAACGTTTCTTTTTAGGTGTCACAAACTTCGTGGTAAACATAATATAAAAAATACTAAGAGGGGAAAAGGCATACATACATATATATATGTATGTTCTCATAATGGAATCAAAGCAGCAAAAAGCTCAGTGGCTTGACTTCAAAGATGTCAAGTGGTTAAGTGGTGAGATATGAGGTATTTAGAACGAGTCGTCTATACCTATAGTTGCTGTCAACTATGGAGTGAGCATTTACAACCATTTCTTTTGTTATGTTAGTTATAGTCCTTTTTGTTGTTTTGCTCATGCTAACTCATTGTGCTCTTTTCTTCTAGATGACATTAATTCTCATTGTTGTGTGATGTTTTATTTATGTACAAGTGTCTGTATATTTGTATATTTAAGAGTAAAAGAGTTTGCCGACTACGGGTTTTTACCACCTTTGTAGCACTAGTTTGCCATACAAAATACTTTTTTGTGTTATCCTCCATTTCGTTTTCTTCTTATTATTATATCTCGCTCTATTTCATAAGTTTTTCCAAGCGTATAAAGCAGATATACGGCTTGATGACTGTGTTCAGCTTGCCTTCTAGCATTGCGGTGACGCAGAGTCACCTGACTAAGTGACTGGCAACTTCCATTTGCAACCCACAATTATGCAAATTAATACCGCTATCCTACTTTACTTCACATTTATCATTTTTTGCATTTCTTTTGGACATTTTTTCATTATTTTGTGCCTTCGCAGTTTAAGCCTACATTAATTTGTTTTGTTGCATTGTTTATTGGTTGATGAAGCGGATGTAATACGCCCTGAAAAACGTAATTGCATTTTTGAAGCGAAATCATAACGTTTTCAGCAAAACAAAATCTAAAGCACATAAAAAGTTCTTTCTGATATGATTTTTTATTAAGCTTGATAAGGAGCCGAAGCTTTAAGGAAGTACATATATTAACTTTCAATTAATTTACGTATGACAAAAAACTTGGGCGAAACCTTGACCTAGCCTCTATACAGCTAACTGCAGATATTTCGAACATATGGGTGACTGTACTGCAAATGATTGGTGATTATATGTGAGATATCTTAATGAATCTCTGAGAATATTTTCAGTATATGGCATGTTAATAGTATGTGGTATTGAAAAAATAGATAAAATCTGGTCAATAATTTTTCAATATCTTCTACTATATTCTCGCGTATGTACTTTTCAAATTGCGAGAGTGTAAAACGATCGGTTGCACCCGAACGTCAATTGTTTTATCAAGAAAAAAATATGAAAATACTTATATGTTAGCAACTTACCAGTAAAAGTATGAAGAGGCTTACATTAAAAGTAATTTTTATGGAAAGGTCTATATGCATTATAATAGCACCAAAAAGCCAAAAAGTGCAAAGCAATGACATAAAAACTACAGATAAGTATGTATGTCAAAGACTATATTATTGTCTTTATACATTACTTGTACATAAATGAAAAGTCAACTGTATGTAAGCTGCAAACCCCCTTTTTCATCATGTGTTTTTGCCAAATTTAATAAATTCTTAAGCAAGTTTGAATAAATCCTACAAAAAATTGTCCAGTTCTTAAGTACCGAATATGTGGATCCCAGTACATACAGTTCACTTTTGACCGAAAATATCGGTCAATGTGTGAGATATACAAGATATACTATACAATTGAAATTCAGAAAGAATTCTTTCTTGACAATAGCAATTCTGTGTGTGAAATGTGTTGAATCGAATCTATATTTCCTTGAGCCCCCATAACCGGCGAAAGCTTGACCTAGTCCCCATTAAAGTAATAGCAGGATTTTCGTACGTCCGACTTACTTTACCCAATGTGAAAGGTGAAGTATGTGAGATATCTTAATGATTCTCAGGGAAAATTTTTTTGGTATATGGCATAATAATAGTTAATACATAAAATCGGGGCAATACCATCCCATATACTACGTTTAAGGATTTTAATTTTTCCAACAAATCTTATTCTGAATATGTCAGTCAAGATTATAACATGTTTGATTGCACCCGAACTTAGCGCTTTCTTACTTGTTAAAGTTTGATTTGTCCTTTCCTTCAAAATAAGCCTCAGTTTTGGCGATCACCTCTTCAATCGATTCTAGAACAGGATATAGGTGTTGCGCTAGATCTGGAGAATACGGTGATTTCGAAAACAGTCCGAAGCCCAATTCATGGATTTTGCCATCGTCTTCATTGACTGGTGACAGTGCATTTTCGTGAAAAAAAATCACTTTCACTTTTTTACTTGTTATCCATATTTTTCAGAATAACAAAAGTTGCTTCACTCAACATGATATAATTAACAAACTTATGATCCGACAGCTGTCGAATTTATACACGCGCCTTTTGAAGGATTTAATTCAAGTAGTGCCATCTATGCATCAGAATTTTTCAATTAGCCTGTTAATTCTCAATTAAAGTTTTTCTTGTATAAATGTACAATGAAATCATGTACAAAATGAAATCAACAGACTTACCAGTAAAGTATATTTATCTACAAATCACTTACTTAAATTTCCGACTTTTTATACAAAGTTTGAATTTGAGACAATTTGATATACACAATATTGGTGTACGGCCAAAATTAAAAAAAAGCTGTCTAAAAACTTACATACTCATGGATTTTGAAATAACAATTTAAGAAAAATGTACAGAAGTTCAAAAATAGTAGGAGACGCCACGAGTAAGGATGTACTTATTCGCCTCTATTGTTGGTTGTCGTCCTAGAATGATAAAGTAGGTTTTTTTTTTGTAAGATTCTTACACGTCAATAAAAGGTTAAATGCAGGCAACCAGACAATTAATAGCAATTACTTCTCAATTATCTAATAATAGGTTTCATATAAAATAAAAGTCCATCAGCCAGTGATTCTTTATGTCCGAAATACGAAGTAACAAATAAAATAGTATAGTGAATTCTCTACTACAAAATTTCATGTAAAGCAATTTCACTTTCTCAAGGAAATATCGCCACATATGCAATGCAATATTGCAGACAGAAGAGTCTTCGGGACTCTCCAATTAAATAAATGTTTGTCTGAATGCACTGTGGCGTTGATATATGTACGCGTGAAAAACAAGAAAGGTGATTAAATTGCTCACTCGCTCACTCGGTGTTGCAAAACCTGGAGCTATAAGTCTTTGTTAACGTATGTTCGTGTCTAATCCCAGTTAGAACAGTGACGGTCATGTTACCTAGTGACATGCCGGTAACGCGCGTCCGGTTTAATTGTCACTTTTTCTTATCACGTTCTTAAGGGACAATCAAAAAAGCTCCCAAAACTTTTATATACATGTGATCTTTTATCACCTTTTTAGGATGCCAAGTCTTTTCGCTTTTTTTTCTCAAACTGTACTGTTCGCTTTTTCACCGAAGACGGTTACATATACTCGTTCTAACATACATACATTTTCTCTGCTTACATGCTATGTATTTACTTATACATCTTTGAAATGAACACATGAACTTGTGAAACATGAATATATGTGTCAACACAATGACAACCAAGGATGTGTTTAAATGAATACAAATGAACTTTAAAAGAGAATCAACAATAACTGAAAACGAATCTTAAGTTAACGGGACACATCTACATTAACCCTTCAATGGTTTACTCTTTTATATTTACATTAACCCGTCAATGGTTTACTCCTTCATATATAAGTATAATTAGAATAACTTAAAGTTAGGATGTATTATCATACACATGGTACTTATTACTACACCTTCTCGCTCACATATTTTCTGCTGTAATAAAACTATATCCTTCTTTCTCATACTTTCATTAAATTTGGTATAAATCAACAAAACTGGTTTCAGGAAAGCGTGACGGTGCATTCTGCAATAGCTTAGTGGGTAAACCACTCGCTTTTCATTCCTTCAACCTAAGTTCGAAACCCTAAAATATAAAGATTGTTTTTTTTTATGAAATATATTTTTTTTATTAATTTTAATAACAAAATAATTTTATTTAAATTTACATTAAATTCATCTTTTGACATTTTTTTTAATAATATAAAAACTTTTTCAATAAATTATTATGTATATAGATACAAAAATAATATATACATATACATATGTGTAAAAAATTATTACAATGTTATCATTCTTCAGCTTTTCGCTTTCTACATTTTTTTTGCTTAAATCTATGGTGGCTCATTTCGATGGACTTCCGCATTTGTTGCTCGAAATTTGCAAGTCCACAAGTGATGAAAGAATCTATAGAAAATGTAATGAAAAATCAATTTAAAATACATCTTTTTAGGTAAATATGTATGTATAAAATTTACCATATTATATGTTGGACAACAGAAACTCTGATAGCGGTTGCTTGCCTCCCCTACCGTCCCAGTTACACAAAGTCAGGAATTCGTCAGTGTACAGATGACAACTTTTGTAGTTGGGTGGAAATAGTTTTTAACATGTTAAAAACATCTGAAAAAGGTGTAAACATAATAAAGTAAAAAATTTTAAAAAATGCATTTTAACAATATATTGGGTTACCATTTCCATCCACAGGCAATTTGTTTCCTTGTTGTTTTGAGAAGCTTGCCTCTGAGTTGTAGCAACCAGAAATGTTGAACTTCTTCCATTTAAATGTCAATTGTTCTACACTAACAAATGCGTAAAAATAAATTGAAAACTAAAATGACAATTTTACATGCACCTTTTACGGGAGTCGAAGAAGTTGTTCGGCATTCCTCCAAATAGGTGTCATCATAAAGCGCTGGTGAATCCATCTGATTAAGAAATAAAAATTGGGCAGCATCAAAATTCATTTTAAATAACTTAACATAATATAATAAAATACCACCGGGATACAATAATTACAGTGGTACTAATTTGAAAATTCATGAAATAGATGATGTAAAATCGGAATTAGAAGAAACTTGCCCTCATGTGGAATAGAAAAATCTAGCACAATATTATTTTCAATTTCAAGTTGAAGAAATCAATTTCTCTCAAAATGATTTTGAATTCCTCTATATAAAAAAGTTCCACTTGGAATCGTTTGAATATTAAATTTTTTTCGGCTGGTACCTAGGAGACTTTTAGCCGTTAGAGGTAAATCTGTGCAACCTATTTTTCGCAACGTTTGCAGAAGATCGGTTACTGTATTATGGGATACCCTTTTTCTTAAAGCCCAAGCTTTTAATTCTAAACTAAATGAATTATCTTCTATCACTTTTAAAGTTTCGCTATCGCTATTATTCCTATAACTAACATAGCTATCGCTGCAATTTGAAGAAAAATCAAGGGAGCTTAGTGAACGGCATTTCTCCACATCAGGACATTTACATCTTTTTCACAAATTTTCACACATTTAGATGCACTAAGATTAAAATCCTTTTTTCCCGGCTCATATATGCACTAAATGTATTTTTCTTCGTATTGAATTAGTATTTGTTTTACTCACCCTTTTTCCAAATATTATTGCACTTGAAGACACAAAATACTCACAAATATTAAAGAAACACAATTATTTGCATAAATATGCACAAGCACAAATCTGCACAATTCTCAATTATCGACGCGTTTGTAACCGAATTCTTTTTTCTTCGAATTCAATTTGTCACAACGAACAAGCAAACGTCAAATTCACGGTGTCATGCTGTACGCTTCCATCGTTTTGAATAAGCGGTGACAGCTAAAAAATTTGTTTGTCTTCTTTTGTTTTATTTTTGCTCAACATCTGTTGAGTGAAGAGCTTATACATAATATAAAACAAACAAAAGACACAATAGATTGACTTCTTACTAATTTCAAAGATTTGTGAAGGGGTGTTAGTGACAAGTAAAAATTGTGTAAATGTATTGGAGTTTCGGTCACGCAAGTTTTGCTGGGATAGGCGTGATGTACACATTTCATCACTGATGTACTTGATGTACACTTATACTTTTTATAGTTTATTATTGTGTGCATATGTATTTTCTGTTCAGACATATGTATGCTATCTGTTTCAATTGACAACTCAGCCTCGGCAGATGTCGTTGTTGGGCATACCCATTTTGGACGCATGTTCTCCAAATGGACAGTGCCCTGTTATGGTAGTTGTTACTCTGTAGATACTTTTCCTAGACCTATTTAATAAGTTGTTAGTTCTTTTCTGTCATATGTTGCCCATAATTGTTTATGTTTGTTATGTTTTCCCATCTGTTATTTGCAACTTGTTGAAATTGTCTATTGATCTCTCTTCTGATCGATCTTAGCGGGCTCCACCTCGGATTCGTTAACGAAAGCTTCTGCCTTTGCCAATTCGTCTGTTTTTCGTTACCGAAAATGTTCCTGTGACCGTGAACCCAGATCAAGTCTAGTTGGAGCTTGTCCTTTATTGATTTTTTTTTATTGGACTATACTGGAATTTGTCATGGGCGAAAACAAGGCCAGGAGTGCCGCCTGCCTATCCGTTAATATTGCTGCTTTACGTATAGTCTCGTGGTTTTTCAATAGAACTTCGCAGGCTAAAAAATATAATTAACTAGCTGACCCCGCAGCCGTTGTCCTGCGTGAAATTATGTGTTTTGAAATGAAAAAAAGTTGAAATTATATTGTGTCGAATATGATTTATTTTCGATTTTTCTAATTTTTTTTTAATGTAGCGCAACTTAATAAACATAATTTTTTGATTTCTGTTCTGGTGCGTAAATATACAGAGAAGATGGGTTTCCAACTCGTCAACACGCCATGTATATCTGGCCGTGTGAAAAACATAGCATTTCCCGATTTCCTTGTGTCCTGTTGCTTGTCAACGCAAAGGTAATTTTCCCTGGAAATTGAATACGTTTGAACTGAAATGGCTGTCCCTTGTATTCGATAACTGCGTCATAATCAGTCGGGTTCCATTACACAGTTTCGGCGCATGAAGATTGTGAAACGTAATAATGACATATCCAACTGTGAAACGCAATTTGGAAATTCCACTGGATAATTTACGGTTTCGTCTTCCTTGTCAAGACGATCGATCGATTTATATGAGCGCCAACCTCCCAGAATTTGACTTTGTATCTTCCAGTTTAAGTCATTAACATCTGTTTTTTGGGCAGCTAAAATTGCGCGTGCACTCAAGCAGTTGCAGTTACGATAATTTTACCAATTTTCGGATAAACATTCTTGATGAGTTCATCTTCCGTTAAAGTGAATTGACAAAAGGAAAACCTGGAAGTATCAACCGAAATTTGCTCATTTCCAATTCTAAGCGAATACAATGTAAAATGTCATCGGCATTGTCATTTTTTCGTATCCCATAATTAAAGCGAATTTGAAGGCTGATATGTCGAAATGATCTTCGCAAAAAGTATGCGAACTTCAGTTGCATGCGAAGTAACTATTGCATTGTCCTTCGTCTGTTTCCAGTGATTATCATATTTCAGCAAATGCAACTGCTGGCATGCTTCTCAAAAAGTTGCACACACTGTACCATTCACAATACGCAATGAATTAAATGAAGTTGAACCGCGAGACGCACAACAGTCGCCAAACTTTCCATTTCGATACTGCTGATCTCATATCGTTCAAGGCCAATAACCGCTGTGTTGCTTTCTTTGGAGACGTACTTGCAAACGTATTTGATCGATTTCACCAATCTGCAATATTCAACATTGACATGAATTTTGAATGTGAATTAGACAAAAGTGGCGAATATGGTACGATCCATGTGTTGTCAACTTCGATGTGTTGTTAACGTCGATATTCAAGCCTCTAAATGCTAAATGTTCTGCCATTGTCGTCTGGTGAGCGACGCCGATACAGTGAATATCCGTCATTTTCCATTTCCGTTTCCGAAAGAAAAGCACATGAGTAGTGTTTCGTGCATTTATTGTCAGACATACAAACCAAAGTGGGATTGGAATGTTCGCAAGGTCCATGAATCATATTGGTTTTCACCACTTCGTATAATTCTGGATCTATCTCTGAATCAGGAATTTCCGCTGAAGTGATTTCATCAATTTGATCTGGTATAATCACCATCCGCATCCAAAGAAGAATGTGTGCGTGCGGCAACACGCAACAGAATACATTCAGCATCTAACAGCACCATATATACCATAGGTTGCTTCAAGATAAACAGCTGATTGACCGCGATCCATAATTCCGCACATATGTCATCGCATTTCGGGAGTACTTCTTGCCTTTCCTTGGGCTGCCATACGTTGATGGCAAAAAGAACGCCGACCGATATTACGGCGAGCTCTTCGTGGCTTCGTAACAAATTTCAATATGCAATTGATCACATTGTGTGAAACACACATAAAGTTTTCACTGAATAATTTTCAATAATTCCTTTGGATAGCCGGAATAAAAAAGCAAGCGACCGCAATTGAACGATTCAAATAATTTAGAAAACAAAATATTGAAAAACAAAACAAGCAAAAATTGAAAAAAATGTGTATGGAAAATTTTACTTTTTGGAATTGTCCAATTTTCCGACTTCTCCTCATGAAAAGTATAAGGTATTTGTTTCTAAACCTTTCCCGATCCACAACAAACAACCTTTAAAAATTTCATCACGATTGGTTTAACCGTTCTCTTAGTGTTACTAACAAACAAACATTCATTTTTATATACATACATACTTATGTATGTACCTATGTACATACTATGTAACGTTTGTATGGAGAAAAGAAAAGGACTGTTTTTAGGGGTTTTCCGAAAATTATTCGAATTTTTCTCGCCGTAAAAACCATCTCTGAACTTCAACGAATATTTAAGAAAAAGAATTGGCCAAATTGGTCCAGTCGTTACTGAGTTATGCGCGTACATACATTTTGACGATTCATTTTTATTTATATAGATTACATATAGCATTGTCATCCTCAACATAAGCCCAATGAAAACAAAATATATCCCCAGCAAATGGAAACGTTTATGCCTGTTATTATTGTCATGGCGACAGCCACAATTAACAATTGCTGTCAATTGGCAGGCTCACAAAGGCTTTGCATATTGCAATCGCGCTTTACACATCACCATATAAACCCGCAACTACAGCATTTTCGGAGAACATCACAGCTCCATAACATAATCTTACCTTTGATCTGCTTTGACGTGTTTTTTTTTGGTTTCGGCTCACCTTTGCAATGATATGCAATATCTTAATTATCGTCTGTTTCCGGGTCTTAAGTATAGATCCAAGATTCAACGCCATTAATTTAATCCGAAATTGCCTTGCGCCTTAAGAAATAATAAATGCCAAATACCTTGAAAATATTTCGGTAATTAATACATATTTCTATATTAGCACTTGACTCCGACTGGTCAGTTTATATGACAGCTATATGCTTTAGTACCAGTTTCTTGGTGAGAAAAGGACGTGTGCAAAATGTCTAGTGGAGATCTAAAAACTGAGGCACTAGGCCGAATATACACAAACGGACCTGGCTAATGTACTCAGCTATATATATATATCCTTCGCAGGTGTCAAGTGGTTGGGTGGTAAGATCATTCATTTATGAAGAGTCGTTCGTACCAACAGCTGCTGTCAACTGTGCAGTGAGCATTTACAGCCATTTCTTTTGTTATGTTAGTTATATAGTCCTTTTTGTTGGTTTGTTTATACTAATTCATTGGTATTCTTTCTTATAGTTGACAATAATTCTCATTATTGTGTGATGTTTTATTTAAGTACATGTGACGCCAAGTCAACTGAATAAGTCACTGACAACTACAACTTGCAACCCACAGTTATGCAAATTTCACCCGGAATAGTTTTTGCATTTCTCATTAGTACTTTTTGCATTTCAGTTTGTAATTTTTGTGCCTTCGTGGTTTATCAAAGTAACTTCTGCAATAAAAAAAAGGTTCTTACTGGTACGTTTTTTTATTAAGTTTGATATCAATCGGAGCTTTGAGAAAGTATAATATATTAACTTATTAATTAATTTACTTACGACATTCTTATATCTTATAAAAATGGACAAAATCGGACAATAACTATGCCTACTTCTTATATAGCACAATTTTAAATTATACTTGATTCGTTCAGTTTCCAGTACAAAAATCCAAAAGTAATAGATATAACAAGATAAAGTTTTCATCAATATTTCCTCTGAAGTATGCCACCTTATTTCTGAAAATTGTCCAAACACAATCAAAATTGTTTAAGCCCCTTGAATACCGAAAACGTGGACTACTACTATCGGTTAATGTATGGGCTCTCCAATTTAAATTCAGAGAAAATCCTTTCCTGCCAATAGTAACTTTGTGTATAAAAAATGGGTTGAATCGGGTTAATACTTTCCTGAGGGGGCTCAGGGAAAGATTTTCGAACTTTCGAGTGTCTTTATACCGCATATATTGGCCAATTTTTTTATTTCAAGGATAATTACAAAACGCATTTTACTCATAGCAGTGTATCTTTGTGCCTGTAATAGATAATAAATAAAATTAGGGGCAACCTTGACCTAGCCTAACTAATTTTAGAATTTTCGAACATCTGGCTGACTGTACTCCATATGATTAATAAATGTATGTGGGGTACCTTAATGAATATCAGTGGACATTTTTTAGTATGTGGTATTGGAAAAATTGATAAATTTGAGTCAATGATACCCCCAACTCCCACATTTTCCGGAAGTAATTTCTCGGACTTTGATTCCTGCTAGTTGCACGAGTATAAAATGTGCGGTGGTCGTCACTTTCTTGAAATTGATTTACCAAGAAAGAAATATGACCTGGCTAAGTTATTTTAAGATATATGTATGTTAGCTACCTGGAAAAGTATGAAGAGGCTTACATTCGAAGTTATTTTTATATAATCCCCTTTAGGTATTATAATGCTATCCAAAACCAAAATTGCAAATCAATGACCTAAACACTATAGAAATATCACTTAGACAATAGATATACTATTTTATTGTTTTTATGCATTACTTGTACTTAAATAAAAAGTCATCTGCATGTATGCGACAACCCTCTTTTTTCTATGAGGCTATTGTTTTTGCCAAATAAGCAAATGTAATAAATTTATAAGCAATTTTTTATGCGTGGGGAAATTGGAATTTTCAAAGTCATTTTATTGCACATACTTTTATCAGAAAAGCAAATAAACATTTTTAGTACCTACTTTTAGGTTTTATATCTCAAAAAACATTCTAAAAGGAAATTTGTCTCATTTGTGAAAAAATTCAATTTGAGACAATTGGATAAAGGTTCCGGCACTCAAAGTGTAACCAATTACAAAAGCCACAAATTCGGCTTGGAAAATAATTTTTATTTATTTTAAAGTACAAAATGTGTGAAAATAATCATAAATTCAGGAATTCACTTTTGCTCGATACGACCACCTTTTGCCTTAACTATGGCCTTGAGACGTTCAAAAATGAATCGCAAGCTGCTGGAATGTGACTTGCCGTTATTTTGGGCCACACACGGACAATGACTTTCTTAAGCATCTCGAGACTGGTGTATTTTTTACTTCGGACCTTGCTCTCCAAAATGGCTCAGAGACAATAATCCATTGGATTCGCATCTGGTAAATTCGAGAGCCATTCTGTGGGCGTAATGAAGTTCGGAACGTTGTTTTTTCAGCCATTCTTGATTCACTCGCGCTTTGTGAGACGGTGCTGAGTCTTGTTGAAACGTCCATGGTATGCGACCGAAATGTTTGTTTGCCCACGGCTTCAAAACAGCCTCCAGAACACTTTCCCGATAATATGTCGCATTTACTTTGATGCCAGGCTCGATGAAAACAATTGGAGAGCGTCCATTTTGTGGTGCTATCAGTATCATTGTAACGAGTGATGGTGCGATAAACAAAATCTTTATTCACATTAAGGTGTTTGAGCTCACGAACAATTGCTGGCTGTGATTTTTCACTACACTACACTTCGAGTGCCGGACCCTGTATATGGGTGTTTCCACCCTGTATATGGGTGTTTCCATGGTTACGCACGCGACATTTGTACACGTTTAATTGCGTTGGAATGTTGTAAAAATAGAAATATAATGGGAAAAAGTCATATATTTTAGGATCGCTGCATTGTATGTGATGAGTTCTTTCCAAAAAGTATTATTATTGGAAAATTGCGCAATGGGTACCCAAGTTCCAGACAATCAAAATTGACTTACGCACGTGACAAAAATGGAAATCGCTTTCAGAGCCGTAAGAAAAAATGCGAAAGTAAGCGAATTGTAGGAGATTTTTATCCAGTAGAATTTTTTTTTATAAAGGTTAATAATGGATTTTCCTAATTCATGCTTGCTTCTAAAACAACTGAGCATGGATTGGCTAAGACAAAAAAAAAATTTATTACTCACGTGACATTACGTACGTGACACTTTTTACCTTCATACATATTTTAGTAATTTTACATATATTTTCAGGAATTTTGACAAAAAACTTAAACTTTTATTCAAAAATGAAAAATAAAAAATCAAAATAAGAATACTATGAAATTATTCTAAATTAATTTTTTCCTTAAGTGAGTATCCTGTTCGAGCAACATTTATATATTCGTTATCTTGGTAGGAAAAGCAATGCCTTTTTTGTATTTCTGGAATGCCGCGGACAATTTCCCATTTTTCAATTAATGGTGAAGAAAAGTCTTCAATCTCTTTTGATGAGATATATAACAGACGAACTCCTTCGATGATTTTGCCAGCACATTCATAAAATGCAAAGGCATCCGGTAAAATAATATTATTTGCCTTAACCGCTTGCCAAACTTTCCGTTTCACCACCGCGCCGATTCCATCGACTGCGCCTTTGCCATGCGAAGTCGCAAAGAAGTTCCACTCTAAATGCTTTAAGTCAAATTCGCTAACAAACGAAGGAATGCTGGTGAGAATATACTTATTTTTGAATTGACTGGTGCTGCCATCAGAGAATATAAAAACCGTAGAAATTTCTTCGAATTGACTTTGAATTTTGCGCACAATTTTTGTAAGGAAACAATAGACGTCAAATTTGTTGTGGGTAAGTTTGTCACTAATGACAGCGAAAGATTCAGTTTGATCTCGCATCCATGCAACGCAAGTGAAAATAGTAACTTGTTGGTAGCTAAAGTGAGCTTCTTGGATCTCATTCTGATTGATCAATCGATAGTTTTCTGCAAAATCGAGTTGCAAAATTAATTCATCATCACGTAAATTATTCCTTTTGTCCTTAAAATATCTTTGCTGAGCGCGCTTTATAAAACAATGAAGTTTAAAAGCTGGCAGCTGAATTTCCAGCTCATGTAACAAGCCCGATAATGGCGCTATGGTATAGCTTAATGTTAAGCGATCATTAACTTTCCTCCAATAGCTCCAATTAACATTTTCTTCCATTTTGGATAGAAAATATATAGGCACCAAATCATGTTTTAGATCCCAAATACATTTATCACAGTCACTAATTATGCACTTTTTGTTCAATACATTGCAGCATGTTAATTTCAAAAAAGATTCAAAATGAGATGGAAACTGAGGCATAGCTTTATGACATCCCTCTAGCAAAAATGCGAAGTTCGCATGATATTTACATACACACATATTATGCGGAAGTTTCTCCATTAATTTAACGTTTTTGGGTCGATGGTGAAAAAATTGGGATTTACAAAGATATTCTGAAGTGATCTCGCTTCTGTACAGTTGATAAGCTTCTGATACAGATACAATCATAAAACGCTTTGCAACTACTAGCTTATTGCAGATTAAAGTATCCTTCCGGCCGGCAGCTTGAACACTTATGTCATCTCGGATATAAAACTCGTGGACTGCTTTAATTTTTTCCGGGATATTATCATTTGAACATACTGGTGTCTCAGTTTCATTATTCGAGAGCTTGGAATACGTTTTATATAAAGCTTGTAGAACTTCATCTCTCTTTATTGCGTTCATTGGTAACGCCCTCTCTACCTTCTTTATAGCTTTGGCTAGTGTTTGTTTACACTTGTAACCACTTTTGAATTGGGTATTTGAATTTTTTTTCATTGCTCTACACTTTTGTTGTCGAACGCGATCTCTATTTCTTTTTTCTTTCAATATTTTTGAATTATTTTTGGCCTCGCATGCCTTTCTCTTCCGATATTCACGCATTCTTTCAGCTTGTTTTTCTTTATGTTCCTTAAGCTTGTTTTCATCTTGCTTAAGCCTCTCCCTCCACCGATTTTGATTTTTAGCATTACGTGACATCTAGGTGTAATATGTATTGTAAAAGTAAAATAATATTTATCAAATGGACTTTAATTTAGAGCATTAAATTTTTCGTACTTACCATTACGCACGTGACAAATTTCAAAAGTTAAGAAAAAAATTAATTTTTGTAGAACGCTATTTGTATTAATAAATTTTTTTAGCAAATACTAAACTTGCTTTACAAACTAAATAAAAAAACACTTAAACTGATAATGCGCGAATAATGGCACCATGTGGTCCTATTGCATTACGCACGTGACATACGAATGTTGCCGAAATAGAACTGAAAAAAATACCGTTATCGATGTGCAGTGTGATCTTTTCTCTCATTTTCATATTCATTTGTAGTTGTATCTATTACTTATATACCAAATTGCGATATTACATATATATTTCTTTCGTCAGCAGCGATTAAAAGTAATACATTTTACAGCTTTTAAAGTGAATAAAAGAATCATAATTTTTGCATACAATTTTTTTTAGTTTAAAATTATAATGAGCTGAAATTTTTTTTGCATAGTAAAATATCAATAGTTTTCTTCCATTTTCTGTGTCTAAAAAAATTCTGCGAGCGTTTTGATTTTTTAAGTCACGGTGGACCATTTCATGGAAACACCCATATGTATAGTATATCGACAAAATTAAAGAAAGCTTTATAAAGACTTACAAGACTCATAGATTTTGAAATTAGAATTTAAGAAAAATTTACAGAATTTTAAAAGTAGTAGAATGCGCTACAACCAAGGATGTGTTTCTCTTTATTGCTGGTAGTCGTACTCGATTGATATGGAGTTTTCAGATTGTGTTATATGTTAATAAAAGGATAAATGCAGGCAGCCGAACAATTAACAGCAATTACTTCTCAGTTATATGATTTAAATAGTATGTTTAATTTTCATATATAATAGGAATCTAGAGTGCCCCCAGTGCCTTTTTATGTCCAAAATAAGAAGCAACAAATAAAATAGCATTGTGAATACTCTACAACGAAATTCCATTCAAAGGAATTTAACTTTCTCAAGGATGCAAAGTAATTTCCTGTTTTCGTATTTGAGATAAATAAAGTAACAAGCCATTGCATAGCTTAAAAAAAAAAAATCGATTTTTTCGAATTTCTAAAACAGTTTAGCTGTACGACTGCAATTATGCTATTAATAGAGCTAAATGTTGATGTCTCAATCTTTTAATAAAATAAACTCCACTCTTCTGTAGCAAAGGTGCACGCGATAGAATTAAACAAATTATCCACCTTAAGAGTACAGCGGGTTGCAGCCACCAAAAGGTTTGATTAAAAATTGTTTGCACTTGCAAAGTCTAGCTGCTAAGTGCTTTCTCAATAACATTATTATTGCGTATAGTGTGAGTTCCCTTGATATTCAGTATCTATGTGTGGACATGTAGCAATCTTCTAGGCTCTCCAACAAAACGAATGATCGTCTGAATGCATTGTGGCGTTGATTTATGTACGTAGCAATAAACAAGAAAGCCTAGGTGGTGCAAAGCATGGAGCTAGAAGTGTTTTCTAACATATGTATGTTCCTGTTTAGTGGGCGTTGTGTACACATTTCACCCATATACTAGGCAACAGTGCTTACAGCACTTATATTTTGTATAGCTTGGTAGTGCATTTTCTCCGCAGACATATGTATCCTATTTGTTTCAATTGGCCCACCCTCTCTCCCTTGTTTGCGTGCGTGTCATTCGCCTATAAATTACTTCCGTTTCTGCAGAAATTAGAGGCGTGAAATTTAGGGCAAATACCACGGTTTATGCAAAATATTTTTCTTTTAATGAGCTGAACTTTAATCTATATATTTTCTTATACATATAAATATCTGCGTAAATATATATAAATTGTGAAATAATTTAAAATTTTTAAAATAAGAGTTCTTATTTTTAAAGACATAACTTTTAAAATCACCTATTTTGTTAATGTGTAAATTGATGCCCTATTTAGTTTTTAAATTTTTGATAAATCACTTAGATTCGCGTTGAGTACCATATGGAAGTAAAAATGCGATTATTAATGATTATTAAAATATACTTTATGCTTATGACAAAGCTTTTAATGTTGCAATTAAAATGATTGTATGAATAAGAAAAAACGTTAACTTCGGCTGCACCGAAGCTAATATACCCTTCACAATGTGCATTTCTTTTAGTAACTATGTGTTCAGTTTATATGGAAGCTATATGCCATAGTCATCCGATCTGAACAATTTTTTCGGAGATTATATTAATACCTTAAGCAGTAATCCATGTCTAATTTCGTGAAGATACCACGTCAAATGCGAAAGTTTCCCATACAAGCCTTGATCCAATCGTACTGTTTGTATGGCAGCTATATGCTATAGTAATTCGATCTGAACAATTTCTTCGGAGATTACATTGTTGCCCTAGAAAATAACCTGTGCCAACTTCTGTGAAGATACATTATCAAATGTGAAAGCTTTCCATACCAGAACTTGATTCCCATTGTTCAGTTTGTATGGCAGCTATTTATTATAATGGTCCGATATCGGCAGTTCCGACAAATGAGCAGCTTCTTGAAGAGAAAATGGCGTTTGCAAAATTTCAAAACTAGTTCAGGACTAGTTCGTATATACATATACAGACAGACATGGCTAAATCGACACAGCTCAACATACTGATCAATTATATACATATGTATATACTTTATAGGGTCTCCGACGCTTCTTTCTGGGTGGTACAATAAAATCGTGACAAACTTAATATACCCTGTTCAGAGTATAAAAATAAGCGGGTGCGATGGTGAACAACCGGCTCCTCCAATGTCCGATTCTGATTCGGCTGATCGATACACTTGCAGTGCGCGAGACGTGTGTCGAAAGAAAGTTGATCGGAGCAAAAGTTGGTGCTGGTGTGGCGCAGTGTAGAAGCGAAAGTATTGGACCTTCTTTATGTTGAATGGGTTGATATAGAAGTGTGTTGAGTTTTGTTGTGATTTATGAGTATGGTATCATTGGATGTGGTGTATTGTGCAGTGTATTGGCTACATACGTCTCAGATGGTCCATTCGTTGAGTCTAATTTTCGAAGACGCGTTCGAGCATTTTGACTGGTAACTTGCGAATTGCGCGTGATAATTTGCTCTAAGGCCTGAATTAAATTTTGCCTACATAGGCTTTACTGGACTTTACATATCGTCTTCTTCTATAATGGCGTAGACAGCGCTTATGCGGTTATAACCGAGTTAACAACAGTGCGCCAATCGTTTCTTATTTTAGCAATTTGGCCATTTCGATATAACAAGTGCAGCCAGACCTTTTCCACCTAATCTCTCCAAAGTAATGGAGGTCTTCCTTTTCCTCTGCTACCCCCGGACGGTACTGTGTCGAATACTTTCAGAGCTGGAGTGTTTTCATCCATACGGATGACATGAACTAGCCGGCGCAGCCGCTGTCTCTTAACTCGCTGAACTATGTGAATGTCGTCGTATTTCATAGAGCTCAGCTGGACGGGAATAAAAACTGACATACAGACTTTACATATCCGACAGGAAAAAGTCTAACGGTGTGATATCTGGGTGGCCAACTGACTAGCCCAAAACGTGAAATTTTCTGCTCACCGAAGTGTGATGATTCCACCGCGCCACACACTACACCAAACCCTTGTTTTTTTTTGATGAAAAGGGAGCTTTTGAATCTCTTCAGATTACCCTTTGTCACAAATGCGGTTTACCTACTCACTGAGCTAGAAACGCTTATTCATCGCTAAACAAAATTTGGCTCGACAACGTCTAGAATCTTCTTGGAGCTTTGCTTCCGCTTGCGAAAGTCGTGGGCCTCAGGCCAATTTAATGATCAGCAATACAAAACAAAAATAATGCGACTGCCTGACACAACTCACTCGTGATCTGCCAAAAAAATACTATTGAAAAAAGTACATCTACTTAGATCACCCTTTATTTATGTGATTGTATTTCTAATGATGTGCATTCTTACGTATTTACAAAGGTCATACTTAATTAATTCCCGATGCAATGAGATTATAAATGGAATAGCTTTTGTCTTTGGTATTATCCAAAAACTCTTCTCTTCCTCTTTTTTTGGTTTGGCAGTTTGACAAAGTATAATTATTTAATGCAGCATTTATATCAGAATTATCTAGTTGTGTCTTGAGCACAACTGAGAGCAGTAGACTGCTCAGTGCTTAATGGACTTAATGCTAAAAAATTTAATTACTGAGCGTGACATTTTTGCCAAATATTTAAAAAAAACTATTTTTTGCTTTTATTGAAATTTTTGGAGTGATTTTACTTCTGCGATCTCCACCTAGTTTTCGATTAGTATTTATATACATATGTACATATGTATGTTCCCATATCTGTAATTCGTTACGGAGAACAGTAGCAATCAACCAAGTGTTTGTGTTCTCAGTTAAACTTGCAAGTGGAGCACGAATTAATTCTACGAAATGAGAGTCAAAGAAATTGTACTCGCATCTTCGTACACACTCGCACACTTAACCTTGGAATTATCAGCATGGTATATAAACGCCCAACCTCTTGATTTTTTATATTTATATATTTAAAGATATTGTAGCACTAAACCAAATGTGATAATTTAGAAAAAAGGTAGTCAAAGTTATCAAGTGTCATCAGACAAACAGACCAAAAGTACAGACAAAACCACAAAAGACAGATCACACATCAACAACTGTATTACGGGGCAGAAAGATTGAGTATCACAAAAATTTGCAAACGATTAGACAGCAGTATCTAAAGCAAATAGACTAAAATATATATTTTTTGGATTAAAAAAATTATACTTTTGTACTAGTTGGAGACTCGTGGACATAATTGAAAAGCAAATAAAAAGTTTGTACTACATTAATTTGTAAGAGATCAACATAAAAAGCTAAAACTTTTGAATTTTTGAAATTTTTATATAAATTTTAAGATTGTGTAAAAACAACTTTATCGCATAATATTTTCCTATCAGTTTCGTAAAATTGCCGAAAATTTAGTTAAAGCATTTAAAAGCTCAACCACGCGCTTTCTCTTTTAGTCTTGATTTTAAATCAGCTGTAAATTATTTTGCTTTTGATTTAAAATTGAAATTTTATCTTTCATTTCCAAAAGGTTTTACTCTACTATGAACTTGTTTCACTTTTTACCTTTTTTCAAAGGCTTCTGCCCTGGTCTGAAAATAAATGAATAAAGAATTAAGTAAGTAAAGTAAAAACTGAATCTTTTGGCAGGTCATAAAAATAATAAATTCTCCTTTTCAGACCACGCCTCCTTGGTCAAATTAGAATTTTATATTTTAATTTATTGCTTAGTTATGGCACTTGTCAAAGTTTTCGTTGAATGGCGTTTTGTGGGCGTGTCAATGGTACGAACTTCGTCTTAATTTTTTCCAAAGAACATGTGTACCAAGTCTTATTACGAATCTTAATTTTTACTGAAGCTGCAAAGTGCATGGACGGACGGAAAGAGACAGACAGACAGTCACCCGGATTTCCACTTTTCTCGTTATCCAGATCATTTACATATACATATGTAACACTAAAATTGCGTATTAAAAAGAAGGAAGATTGATTAAAAAAAAGTAGGGGGAAAACAGAATGCAGAAAGGTGAGAAAATTATAAGCAGAAAAAAATATATGTAAAAACAGCAGATATTTTGTTAAGAGGAAATTGTGCAGTTTGTATATATGCGTATGTGTGTCAAACAAAATGTGAGAACAACAATTGAGATACCCTATATAGATTTGGTGCATCTAAGCGTATATTTTTGTTTCATAACATTTTCAACAGGAAACTTTCTTGGAGGAAATATTCAATCCATGTTGTACAGGCAAAATCTCTTGTAAACTGTTAAGTAAGTTAATGGAATACTTATTATAAACCATTGAATGTGAATCTCATTTAGGATTATAAAAATTTAGCAAACTGCTTTGCTAAGGAACGTCATGAAAGGAGTGTTTAATTCAAATACCTTCCATTATTAATTTTATATTAGACGGGAAAACTTAAATGCACTCATAAACAGAACAGAGAAAACAGGGTTCCCTTCCAAAAGGACTCTTATGTATAAATTTTTCGCATAGCTTAGCAAACTAATCATATATGCTGAAAACACTTCATATACTTGTATGCCTTATTTATATTATTGTCGCAATACTTCGTTCGAATTGAATTTTCCTCTTAAGCTTACAGATAAAATGGCACTGAGAGGGTGAGAAAACAGGGTTAAAAAATATGCTAAAGATCTGACCTGACGTGAAAGAATGATGTTGTATATTTCTGCATGATTAAATATGTATGTATGTCAAACAAGTCTGGAAGGCATGCAAATTTGTAAACGACTTGAATTTTCATACATTATAAAACAAACCCTTGCACTCACAAATATTATTATTGGATTATTTTGTAAACCGTTTCAAATACAAGCAATGCACCTGCGTATATGCTAAAAAAATAAAGCAAGCCCACATTTGACTTTAGAATTTGTACGGCAAAGCGACAAATTTATATGGAAGGTTTAATTAAATCCCTATTCCTTACATACAAGTTCGTTTGAACAGACTGTGTTTAGTTATTATTGCGGCTACATTGTAAATTTATTTTAATTGCATTGAATTTGGGGTAAATTCTTTCATAGTACTATGCAAATGTTTCGTAATTTAATATTTCGTAAAATGAAATTCTAATATGTGGAATATGGATGGTAAATAGAAAGAAACTTATAGCTACTTTCTTTCAAAAATTAAAAGTTTTAAATTAGTTGCAGAAAATGCGTTCTATAACAGTTGGTAATATATGCATAAAAAACGTAGTACTTATGGAAATTCATTGCAGATATTATATTTAAATAATACGTCAAGTACAGATAAGATGCATGTAAATAATGACTTAATCTAGGACCAATAATTGTCACAAATTAAATTTTATATTGCCATTCAAAAATTATTATAATCAAAAAGAATAGCAAAAGTGGTGTATTTCTAAAAAAAAATAGACTTCCTTAGAGTTGGGTCCAAAATGCATTTTATTAAAACTTTCAAAACTTAACACAATTGCACCGTATTTGCACGAAAAGTTAAGCTTCACAAAATCGGACTGAAATAGCACTTTATTGTTATTAGAGTTCTCACAAAAGCATACAAGTCCCTTAAGCAGCAATGGAATTGAAAATAAACTTACTGGCATTATAAATAAAACTCTATTACAAATTTACTTTAAAGAACTACGTCCTTATTACACTTACCTTTCTAAAAGTTGAATTTGAAGTCAACGTTTAGTATTATAAATAGAAAATATAACTTATAATAGTAGGTATAGTATATATTTCTTCTCTGATAATAATTGGCAACAGTATACTTGCTTTGATTGCAAGGTAACAAACCCTTTAAAGTTCCAGTTGATACCTAGTCTATTAAGAAATCGTGTTATTAAAAAATTTTAGTTTAGTTTGGAGTCTTTTTGATTTTCGCAACACTTGATTTCGCTTCAGAAATTCGATTAGATTTTAATTTTTTTTTATTATGTACTCGTACGAGTCATCAACCAAGAGCCAATGCCATGCACCAGTCCGGGTAGTAATTAACAACAAATGGAAGTTGCCAGTCACTTAGTAAGTTAACAGTAGCTGTAGGTACGAAGGACATTCCTAACAATAACTCACCAGCTAAAAAGTAGGTAAAATTCAATTCACGCCACTGAGCTGTTCGCTGCCTTCAAGTCTGAGAACTGATATTTGATTTTGCTAACCATTTTTGTACACTCTTGCAACCTTTTGCTACAGAGTTTTATAGTTTTGTTCACCTAACGTTTGTACGTATCACCTAAAACTAAGCGGGGTAGATATAGGGTTACATATACATACCTGTACATGATCAGGACGATGCGAAAAATTGAAATCCATTTGGCTGTCTGTCTATATTTCCGTTTTTGGTGAAGTCCCATATCTCGGGATGCCATCGACCGATTTCGGAAAAATTTAGTTAGCGGCACTCCTCTCATAATCTTATGTCACAGTGCGAAAATAGGCAAAATCGGACAAAAAAATCAGGTGGGACTGTGCCGGGGCACACGGCCGTTGATTTTAACGTGAAACGTCTATGTTAGCGAATCGCTTTTAAAGTAAAAGTTTGAAATGAAAACAAAATTGACCTGATTTAAGTATTTAAATAAAAAAGAACGGGTACATAGAAGAAACATAAATTACTTATAACTACGATTAATATTCGACAACAATTTGTGTCCCGGAGCAAAATCCAAATATTGTTCCTCATTCCATAGCAAAGTATGTTGTCGAGCCAAGAGGATTTCAGATTCTGGGGCAAAGTTGGGGTCGACAGACTCAATCTGCAATTCGAGCCCGATATAGTCATCCATATCTTTGTCAAACACACTCCAGGCGATCTTTATGTCATAGTGTTTGTACAGCGGTTGGTATACCAAATAACGCAGCCAGGCCTTGATAACTGATCTACGTACGAAACCATTCATGTAATTCGATTTATGAATAAGTTTATTTTTTATGTTGACATTAAAAGCAAAATCGTCGTCTATCCGCCTCGGTAATTGCTGCACCATGTTGTTTACATCGACAGGTACATTGATTACCTGGCCGACTATACCATAGTTACCTTCGTAGCGTTTCCGACGAATTTGCTTAAATGGTAACCGCGGTGAAATCAATCGAATACTGATCGGGTTGAGCAGCGGCAGTCCCCTCGGCTTTGGAAGATAACGAAAACCGTTTGAGCGCGGCAGCGTTGGGATTTTGCGATGTTTCACTTTTTAAGTCTCTTTCTAACCAAAGTCGATCACAAACCCTGCAAGTTAAACCAAACGGATCGGCTTCAAATACCGCTTTGAAGCGTTTGTCCGCTGAACGCCAATGATTTTGTATTGCTTCACTTCTACTGATATTGACATCTCTCAATTCCGTGGCAGATCCCATAGATATAACGATCGTCTGTACTCGCAACATCGGCGGCAGCAGCTTTGCGACGTTCCCGAAACCGTCTCGCTCGCTCGGCGCCGGACATTGGGGTACCTATGCGTGGCCCATAACCCCCTTTTTGTAACAATAGCCGTAATTTATATTTCTGGTTGGCTATTGCATTATTTATTTTAAATATAAATACTTTCCAAATTACACTTATTTTTGTATAAATCAATCGGTTTAAATAAACTTGACAAACACACGGAAGAATCACCGCGGTATAAAGTCGGAGTCACAAGTTATACTGAATAGAAACAAGCGAGAGCGCCGGTTTCGCGCAGTTAACGCAGTATGCCTCCCCTGCCGCCCCGCCGCCCCGCTCGACCCCGACACGAAGTCAATGTCATAACAGCGAGCTGGCTACATAAGCGAGATATTCACACCACATCTGTTTCTAATTAGTTTTTTAATTATTAAGGTACGATGATAGAGACCTCTTCGTTACGGTCCACTTTTTAAACCTGGTACCCGTATGTTTCGGCGCGATTTTAAAGACGTTTCACGTCAAAAAACGACTAATTCCCATATAGCACAATTTTAAATTCCACTTGATTCTTTCACTTTCCAGTACATAAATAAATAAGCAATAAAAATAACTTGATAAAACTTTGCACGAATAATGTCTTTGGTATATGGCACCTTACAACCAACAATTGTCCAAACTCAAACAAAGATGTTTAAGTCCCTACCGAATATGTGGACTTTTGATATAGGTACGTTAATGTGTGAGATATATAAATGAAATTCTGGCGGAATCCTTTCCTGACAATAGAATTTCTGTGTATCAAAAATTGGTTAAATTGGATCCATACTTCCGTGAGCCCCCATATAACTAATATAAAGATTTTCGAACTTTGTGATGACTTTATATAGCATATAGTATATCGGTCAATATTTAAATTATCTCAAATTGTGTGTTTTACTCATAGCACATTATCATTGTTTCTAAAATATATAAAATTAGGCGAAAACTTCACCCAAATATGGGTTACATCAAGATTTTCGAACATCTGGCTGACTTCATTCTTTATGATTGGTGATTGTATATGAGATACCTTAATGAAACCCAGGGAACATTTTTTTAGTATGTGGCATGCCTTTTAAGGTATTTTCATGGCTTTGATTCCTGCAAGTTGCATGAGTATAAAACGTTCGGTTGCACCGAACTTAGCACTTCCTTATTTCTTCACATATATTCGTATTCGTGTGATAATTTATTTAGCTATTATTATTATGGTTATTGTGTCTAATATTCAAAAACAATAGTATTGCAATATTTTTTTACCTTAAGCAGGGTATATTAAGCTTTCCCGATGTTTGTAACGCGCAAAAGAAATGTTAGATTCATGATCAGAGTGATGACCTAAGTCGATTTAGCTATGTCTGTCTGTAGACATATATGCGAACTACTCTCTCAGTTTCTGAGATACCTATTTTGCACTTATACCTCTCTTATTTGAGTAGCGTTGAAAAGAAAGCTTTGTTTAATAAATCATTGTATTATTGTAGAGTATTACAGCCTCACTGCTATTGAAGCTATCGTATTGTTAAGCATTTTATGTTAACATTAGCAGTGAAGGAAAATTGAAAAACTGTTTCAGATAAAAACATTTGGTGCACTTGTTTACGAATTCTCCGATATTTGTTTAGTAGTTGTTTCTTCATATCTATTTTTCCCGATTTCAACTTTGCATGTTTGTGCATATTTTAGACTATTATAAAGACAGCTTTCCACAATAATTTTTTAAGCAACCTTTATCCTTATTCAACTACCTAACCCAAAATAAAATGAAGAGAGAACGTTAAAATCCCTAAAACTTGAAGTGTACTCATTTTAATAAATGTAAATACAATCACGAAATGAAATAACCACTGATTAGAGCTGAAACTAGATACCCAGCATTTAATTTTATCCGTTTTGCTAATTGTCCGGCGGTATAGTATGTAATAAAACCATAAATGTTGCCTAATTTTATGTGTTTGTGGTGGACGAAAGCTTGCACAGTTTTGTAGACTTACGATAATTGTTTAAATGAGTTAAGGGGATATTCTACTCTAGAAGCTGCATTTCAGGTAATTTTGAAAGTGTCGTAAAAAACGGCAATTAATATTTTTACTATCCATATTTGTATGGTGTTTTTATTGATATCTTAAGAATACAGAAAAGAATTTTATAAAAAATGTTTGAAAATTAAAATAATTAGAGGGGGGGCGGGGTGGCGGTAGAGACAGGTGTAAAAAAATGGCGCATCCTGGGGACACATTGATCCTGACTCTCCTTGTGGTCTGAAAAAAAATCAAAAGAAATTCTTAATCAGTAAGGATGCTGTTATAGTCCCTATTTCAAGGAACACGAAACACATTTTTTTTTTGAAAAATGGCGACTGCCTGAAAATAAAAATAATTTTTTACGCTTGTTTTTTGAAATTCCTGAATTTTTTTAATATATTAAAAACAAAAATTTTGACACGATGCTGGTAAGAACGATAAAGGATTATATGAAGAAGGTTCACATAAAATTTCAAGTAAATCGGTTGTATAGAACTTGAGATAATGCCGGTACCGTGTGGAAAAAAGTAGTTTCGAGAAAAACGCGTTTAAAAAATTCGATACGGCCGAACCGGGGGGCTAGGTACTGCGTCACTAAAATAACTGTAGCTCTTAAAATAATTTTAATTTAAAAAAAAAAAAATAAGGGTCTAAGCTTTAAATATATGAAAAAAAAAATCGAATTTTTCAAAATTCTAGAGTAGAATACCCCCTTAAGCATCCACCCCCTCTACCCGGTAAAACTGTCACATCCTAATAGAACATGTTTAGCACTTCAATCGTTTCATTTGCTCTTGTTCCTGAAAATTACGACAGTTTCATTAATTGCAAACCAGAGCATTCAGCGCATTATGCTAACTTACGATCGCATTTAGTTCGAAAGGGTAACACAATAACAGCGAAAATTCAATTACTTATAATGAGCTATATGCACCATGGTTTATTAGGCATGGTGGAATGCCAAAAAGTGTGCAACACAATCGAATTCAACAACCAGTGTTGTAATTGGAAAATTGAACGAAAATATAACCGACACCTCTACTAATGTCCTTTTTGCCAATACTACACATACCAACAACATCATCGGACCTTTACAATTTACGCACCGATATATCAAATTTCTACGATCAAATGTCACAAAGCAAATGCTCCGGGCTGATATTTTAGCTGATTATGATTATGTGTGCCGATACGCCACGCAAGCGTATGTATCTGTATGTACGCGAATTTTAACGATGGTTTTACTAAGAGCGTTTAGCAGCACACATTTCATACTTGAGAGTTTTGTTCACAGTGTAAAATTTGTATTGGGGTGATGTGATGCATACAAATTTATACAGATATGGGCCTTCCTTAACGAATAATTTTTTCGTTTATTTTCTCTTTCCACATATATAATCTTCAGTAGACTATTAGTTGGACTAATTGGTTTATTTGTATAAATTTGCAAATTAAAGTCCACCAAGTTCAAACATACTATAAACATGCGTTTCTTGGGAACTTACTAGCCAACTTATCGAACATATATGAGATAGAATAATAAAATGTTCCCAAGGCTCGTTTTTTGGTTGACGTATCTCTAAATCTTTAAGAACTCCACCACTCGGCAGATGTGTTTTCTTTCCTGTAATAAGGCCCGATACAGATCCGTACGATAATAAATAAATGCAATTTATGGAAGACCAATTCATAGATTTTACACGATGATAATGCAACATCGCACTGAGCCAATATTGTGAAAGAATCCAAAGTCAAAACCGCAATAAATACCATCGGTCAACCACCGTATTCACCAGATTTGGCTCAGTGTGATTTTTTCTTGTTGCTCAATTGTCGCACTTTGGAGCCCGTTTTCAAACGAAGAGATGAAACAAGATTCTCAGAAGAAGCTGAAGGCCATCCCAAAAAGTGCTTATAAAAAGTTTTCGAGGGTTGGAAAAATTGTTTGCCTAAGTGTATTATGTGTGGTAGGGATTACTTTGAAGGCGATAAAATAAATATTTTTGAATTTATGTATTTTATGCCATCAAATATGCTATTTCCCCACTATATGGATAAACGTTCCAAATGCTGTAATAATTCTGTACTCTGCACTTAGAGCTAAGTATTCCTGATAACAGAGTAAAATAATTATAAACATTCTATCAAATAACTCCAACTTCCGTGCAACATTTTTTACATCTACGATACTCCAGAAAATTCCCCACAAACTAATCTTCTACAATTCAGTCAGCACTATTCAAGCAAATGTATTCAATTGGTCGTGAGGGAAAGCAAATTTGGCAGCTAGTCAACCAAGTCAAAATCCTTCCGCTCAACCTATATAACAAACAGTTTTTGCAACAAAAGCGAAAAAATAACAACAAGAGCGTGAATAAAATAAAATTTAAACGCTGTTCACGTAGCTTTACAGAAAAGTTATGTACCGAATATTTGATTATTCACACAAAATGCCAATACATGCAAATATGTTTGTGAATGGGAGATAGTAATTGTTGTTGCTCGCTGCTAGTTATTATTATACTCTTGCAATATGTTGCTGCAGACAATAGTTTTATTCATCTAACGGTTGTATGTATCACCTAAAAACAATCGAGTAAGATATTGGGTTATGTATATATAAATGATTGGATTGACGAAACGAATCCGATACCTTAAGGTATTTGCCCGACTTTGATTAGTGCCAGCCCTACTTTTTTACAGTATTCTGCATTCACGTCTCTTTACTATGTACTGACGATAGTAGGAAACTTTTTCTTATTGAATTTGACAGCAGGCGCTGTTGTTGCTATTATTGTTTATTATTTGTATTGCTACAATAGTAAGAATACATATTCTTTGGCTGAACTCACTCAGAAACACATATTAGAACGTAAAAGCGCATACATTGGCGTAACAGCGCGCGCACACAGATGACTAAACATGCGAAAAATTTAGAAATGTTAGCGTGAACAGTGCGAACAGTTGCAGCTGAGCCGTTAAAAAATACAGAAAACATTTTTTTTATTGTTGTTGCAGGTTAAAAGATATCTGTTTCTATTTCGCTTATGTGGTCTTTTGGTGGCTGTCAATGTTGTAAAATGCATCTTAGTACAGCGAAAAGACAGCAGTGCCAACAACAACCAAAGCACCGTTGAAAATCATGTGATGTTGAAATATACGTTACGATTTGAATTACAGAACTTTTCACATAGCTAAAACGTACCGCACCATACATTTCTATCAAATAATTTGCAATTCAACCGCGAGAGAATACGCAGGTTAGTAAACATTAAAGCGAGTCGATTTTATAGAAAAAATCGTATATGCGGGAACATTCTACGTATCATTATGAACAAATTTGCCTGAGAGAAACCGGTTTGAAGCCAGCGAGTTTCAAACAGAGAAGTATACAAATATCAGATTGTTTGGGAAATCGATTCACCGATTTCAACAAATGATCAATGTAATATCAAACCATACATACGTTTTAAATTTCATGCTTATATCTCAAAAACTGACGAAAAAGTGTATAAGGTCCCTAAACAGCTTCAACTTAAAACACGCTGACAAACCGTTCGTATGTACTTTTACTTTGTAAAAAGTGTTGTCACTAAGTGATCTGAATTTAAAAATCATATTACTCTTCTAGGAATTCTTAACAATTTACTACTTTAAATATTGTAAATATTTATGGTTTCTTACAAGTTTTCCTCTCTTATAGTATTATATAAATTTTAAAATTGTTAGCTCGTTTCGTTACCAGCGTACAGGGGTATGAGCAACTTTTGTAAGCAATAATTTAGTTGGCATCGCTCTATAAATTGCACAAATGTAATTATGCACTTAAATTTTTGTCCAATTGCACAAAAATACAATTCAGCACTTTTTCACTCATAATTAATTCAATTATGTTATTTAATTATGCTTACTAAAATTATTTTATCTGTGCTTAGGAATGCATTTTTGGCAATATTGGCAATTTATTTAGGTGAACTGTCCATTATATAAAGATACTCTGCTAACATGCACTAGTACTATAGTCTAGAAGCAAAACAAAAAAATTAAAATTTTTCTCGATCATCCAGAAATGAAATTTGAAACTGTTGGGAATTGTAACTGCGGCAACTACTTAATCGTGTGGGTAAATAAAAAAATCGTATTTAATTACAAAAAACATTGGTTTTACACACATTGCGACAAAAAAGCGCCCGCAAACTGTAAGTAAATCGCAAAATATATAAGAAATCATCAATATTTATTTTGTCTCTTTCAGCGAATATCATTTTATCTCTTCGATCGACTGCTCACAGGTTCCAATCTCACGCAGCCAAAGCTGGTGAATACGGTTGTTCATCGATAATATTAATTACGTTTTTGGCCTTAAATGCGGCACAATAGTGGCTCAATGCGATAGTGCATTATCATCGTGTAAAATACATGAATTGTTCTTCCACAATTCTGGTCTTGTTCTTCCGATTATCTCATGCAAACGCCACAGTACGGCCGAATAGAATCCCTTATGGACCGTCTGTCCCTACGAAGTAATTTCATGATGGACCAAGCCACAAATATCAAAGAAATGATCAATACCTTGATTTTTGAGCGGCTTTGGCGGGGCTTTTTTGGCGTCGGCCCATTTTCCTCTTCTTTCCGATAACTGTTGACTTATTTGCATTTTAAACTCATAAAACCATGTCTTATTGGTAGTTATATTGATCTCCTTGATTGTGAGACCTAAATTCGTATGATCAAGCATGTCCAAAAAGACATATTTGCAGTACTCCCTTTGAAAAAAATTTATCAAAATTTAGCTTTATCGAAATGAGTTGAAAAGGAACGCGAAGGGGGCCGTCACCCTGGGTGCAACGTCTTGGGGGGCGGCAAAACGATCTTCGCTGTTTTTTAATATTCAGAAAAATACTTCCACAATTTTTTTTACAAAATTTGTTATAAAAGATAAAGAGTTGTACACTCACAATGTAATAATCTGAATAACAATGAAACATATTAATTTTTACTCGAATACTCTTCAGTCTTTGAATTTGTCTTACTTATATCTTTTGGCTTGTATCTTTCTTAAAAATAGTGATAGAACTTAAAGACTTAAATTTTTTCGTTTATATTGCACAACTATATAATTTATTATGCAAGTATTAGGCCAAACTGAAAAATGTATTTGCAATTTATAGCATTGCTTTGGTTATAAATGTATGCCAAATTTTGTGAAGATATCATGGCAAATAAAAAAAGTTAATTTAAATTCACCTTATATCGCTACCATATTCAATAGCGGTCCAAATCAATTCGAGGTTGGGGTATTGCCTTCAGGAATTGTACATGTCAAATTTTCTTAAGATATCTGATCAAACACAACAGCTTTCCATAAAGCAGTTGATTCCGTTCATTCAGTTTATGCAATATGAAGGGCTAAGTTCAGGTGTAACCAACCGAAAATTTTATACTCGTGCAACTTGCAGGAATCAAAGTCAGGGAAATACCATAATATATAAAACGATATCCAGAGGATCGGAATATAAGCAATTTTATATATACCATATCAGAGAGTTTTTTTGAACTATTCATTTTTTTCAATCCCATCATAAAATCTCCTTGGAAATACCCTAAAAAATCGCTTTGACTTTAGAAACATATTCCTCAGAATTGAACACTGTACAAAAGTCCCCATTGAGTCGAAACTCACACCGGCGAGGTAGTACGGGGCTCTAAACCTGATTTTTCCACGAAATTCGCATTTTTTTTATATATCTCGTAAATGACAAGAGCTGTAGAAAAATTGTACATGACTAATTTGTAAATTTTTTCAGAATGATTGAATCTTCATCTCTTTTTTATACGATAATGATTTTAGAATGTTAGTTTCTAAAAAAAACTTTACTCCTATCTTTCATTCCTTATTGTTAACAAAACCATTTAATTATAGCTTTCAAAGGATTTTTCTACAAACACAATGACAAAAGAAAAACAAATGAATTTAATTAGGTAACTATTAGTAAAGACGAAATAAAACAACTAAATTGTTATGTTAACATGAAATACATACATACATATGTATATAAAAATATGATAAGCGATTTATAAATAGGCAATTGATTATTTCATTATTCCATATGTCTTTGTTAATGACTTCCTTAGGAAACTTTTTAACTCAAAAGTGCCCATAAAAGAAAAATCTATACAGAAGTAAAATACTTATAAGCTTTTTCATGTCCTAAGCTCGTTTTTGTTCAATATTGCTGGGCGTTGTGAAGCCTGCGGTTATGGGCTCCTACAAATGAAAGCTTAACTGTGCTTCGAAGTTGGACAAGAGACAGCAAAGTAGTTACGCCTCTGAACAGCTTTCGATAATAAATGCTTTGAAGTCTCTTCAATTAACAAAAAAGAAGAAGCTGCTGTCTTCATGCTTAGATTTTGAAGGTTTTGTTTGCCTTTCGTTCAACTTGGCTTTAGTTTGCCTTAGCATTGCAGTAATTTTCGAAGACTGCAATTTTAAATTTACTGCTAGGTCAAACCACGTCAAGTGGTCCATAAAAATTTCGAAAAATCTTCGATTTTGAAAATTAGCAGTTCATTAGGAAGGGGACTAGACGCATACCCCGTGATATAAATATTTCGTAAAAATTCTCTTTTTTGTTAAAGTTATTGAAGGTTGAAATTTAGTGCACAATAAAATTGTAAAATTATTTTCTCATAAATTTCTGGTTATAAATCGATGAAATTTTGTGAAGTCAAAGAAAAATGTTCGTGCTATATATATTTTTTCATGGTCCTTTTGTTTAAATAATTATATTTTACATATTTTTTGTTAAAAAATTTAAGTTTTTCGTGTGTTCTTCACTCTAAAAAAAATTAAAAGTAAGCGACGCTAATCGGAAAATATTTTATTTTTTTATTTTATTTCATTCATACCATAACAAAGATATCGAATTTTTTGTCTCCTACCGCTTTTAAAACGTATGGCACATCAAGCGTTGCGCAATGCGCTAATGCTTTTCTAGCGGCACAGATGTCGGAAGCTTACGATGGCACCATTTAGGTAGGGACATACTTCGTCAGAGGAACAATAAGGCATAAGAGATAGGAGAAAAGTCTTTTTAGAAGCTAACATTCTAAAATCATTATTGTATAAAAAAGAGATGAAGCTTCAATCATTCTGAAAAAATTTCACATTTTGGTTTCAAAAGAATTTCCAGTTTGGTGAAGAATAGCGCTTACCAGACTCCGCACGTGCAAGTGCAGGAAAGTTTGAAAGCACAACGACATAACTCAGCCACAAGAATAACACTTCAAAGAGTATAGTATGTACGCATATAGATTTGCTCTATCAGAAAGTAAACTTTAGCATTTCATAATATTCTTTTTGAATAGCTTTACGTATGCTTGTTGGCAATAGCGTGACTGAAAACATTCTTGGCCTACAAATAATTCGATATTTTATGCATAACATGTTCGGTATAAAAAAGTTTTCCAACTCGAAAAGTCACTGAAAAGTCGTGAAAATACAAGAAGACTACAAAATAGGAAAGCATAAAAGTATTTTCGTATATAATCAGTTTTAAAATGCGTCTGTTCGAAAGTTATATATACATATATGTATATATATATATATATATATGAGATAAGTCAGTTTTTATGTAAAACGCAATGTGAACAGCAAGTAGACAATCTCGTAAAATGCATAGTGGAGAGTTAAGGAAGTATTTAACTTTTGTACAAACAAAGTTTTCCTTAAAACAAAAAATATTTAGAAAATATGCAAAATATATCTTCAGGCTTGCCTTGCTATGCTGTTATATATATGCATGTAGATGTATTAAATATACTAACTGAACAGTGACGAACTTTCGATTCCGGTGCGTTTATGCATGAGACGTTTATTGGAAAGTTAAAAGAAGTTTTTATAAACCAGTTGGACATCGACAAAATGTAGAGTTTAGCGAAAAACTACATTCACACCTACTTACTGTAGCTAATATCGCCTGGTTCGTTACCATCATTTATGATGCTCCATGCGCTTTCTTTCAAGCAATCCGGCAGTTTTTCCCAATTTTATGAAAGCTGCTTGTTTGTGTACACCTGCCAATATACGAAAAATGAATGAATAAATAGGGAATTATTTTTCTGGGCTAGTTAAACTTTGCTACTAATCTGCGTTGAATGCTTCTTCCACACATTGCTCTCACACGCAATACGCAAAATAATATTTCAATTCGTTTTTTATTTAAAATTTGCCGGCATTGATTTAACTCTAACGTTGTACGAATTTTTGCTGTATAAACATCCAAGTTTTTTAGTCTCTCTATTGCTTTACACTTTGGTTTCCAAGCAACTTTAAGTCCCAATCAAAGTTAATTTTTTTCTAAGTTTATGCTTTTATTGTTTCATAATCTCTGATATTTTTTATTAATTAAATAATTGGATAAAGATAATAATATTATAGTATTCTTCTATAGGATATTTTCGTAGACGTATGATTTTCAATGCGGCAATACTTTTTTCGGAGTTAGCTTTTTTAACAGCCGTTACTTGATTTATACTTAGTTTCGCTTGCAATTTCATAAATTGATGCTAATTTAATATAAAATTCGTAAAACTCGCCTCGTCCCACGTTAAGAGTGGTAGATATTGCACAACCTCAGAGACGCCGTATAGTGGGCACCATTTCCAAGGACGCCATTTCTATTCTGATTTTTTTTTTTTTTTGCGTGGTGAGGGGCTGAAGTGCGTTCCTTATCATTAGAGCAGACATCACAGTAACGGTATGTGCCACTTGCAGGTCACCGAAAATCCCGCTTTAAGGAACCGCCGCTCATTCTGGAACCGTGTTTATATTACTCGACTATACTATATATCTGCGCACTTTGCTGTGTAGGAAATTGTTGCGTATTTCTGGTTAATTCCCCAGTTTCGCTCTCAAGCATGACACCATAAATTGTCTATATTTTTTGGGCCAACCAGATTTTCTACGACGGTGGGTTTCCTTTGCCATCGCACAAATTGAAAGAATGTGTGTTCTGCGTAGTTATATTATGCTACGACGGCATTACGGCTTTTCAATGTTACCGATTCTATGAAGGTACTTTCTGAAATTTCCGTTTTCGGATAGCAACTGTGTTTTGTAGATGTCGACTTTTCCAAATTTGCGACTTGTCTGTAAGTATAAATCTCTTATAAATCTGGCCGTTCATCTGCCGCGACTCTTATTCTCTCATCTTCGTTGTCATGGTAGTATCGTGTCTTTCTTTATTCGGTCAATTGTGATCTTGTTATTATCATCTGCTTTCGTTTGCTTCCACAGCTTTTTTCTTTCAAGCACTAGAAGGTCAATTGGAACATTACAAATTACGACTAATATTGCATAACCGGAGACAGTTCGATAACTGCTGCAACTCTAAGGGCTGTGATGAACTGCACCCTGATCAATACCTCAAGCCGGTTTTCCTTTTTTACACATCTGCCCAAATCTCTGCTCCGTAGAGTATGACGCTGGTGGTTGTTGACATTAAAAGCTTTTTCTTTTCTTGTGTGGTCCTTCCTTTGTTGGTCATTACTGAGCTAATTTTGTTCTGGTTCGCTGACTATGCGGTCAATATGTTGGAAATATTAGTAAAATTCGGAAAGAAATATTTATAATAAAAGTTTATTTTTTGTATGTAAACAGTGCTTGCAAATCTTCTTACTTTTAATTAAAATTAATTAAAACGCTTTATTAAGCGGTGAGTACTATATCTGCATTGCGCTGATAGGCAATATTTAATTTAAGATAAGCTGAAGCGCCACAATTTAACATTTATCAATATGACCGACATACATATTAGAATGGATATAAGGGTGTAAGTTATATTTAAGGTATTTAAACGTGTATCGATTTGTATAATATAATTTTTAAGTAGACGTGTAAACTACAACTAAACCAACTATTTTTCTCATCACATTCACTAGGTTAGTCGGTCAGCAGTACTGCATTGGGTACGCCGATAAATCACTTATACGCAGTGTATGCCATACATAAGCCAATAGACACTTGAAAAGCATTGTTGTTGCCAGCTATTTTTCTATTACCGTACATATGTTTGTTTCAGTTGTTTCACGTTATGTTAAGCAATATTTTAAAGCTTATATGCATGACGTTGAAACTAATATTTGAACCAAATATGAAAATTGAATATTTTAGTTTGTATAAACAAGTATGTACATATGTGTATGTAAGTAAAATACAAATATGCACTATTTTATTTTCAAAAACATAAAACTCAATTAAAGTAAAAAAGTCGATTATAACATATATTAGGCCGGCATTGTATCAATTTAATTTAATTAAGAATTCATGAATTCAATTACAAAAAGAATCAAATAATGTTCGGGTGAATTTATATACGAGTCTACCAACTTTCAAAGTACCACAACATCCTGCGTATTTTATACTTCAATTGTTTAATCTGAGCATTAAATTATACACATTTGCACACATTAAAAGTAATTATGGAAATCATATTTATTTACGACATAAAAGAAATATTTCTAAACCGTATAAATTTTGTAAATAATTTTATAATAAGTTTTGATTTTTATGATTGCCAATAAACTCCCAGCGGGGATCTGCCCCAAATATGGAAGAAAGCTAATATTTTCCCGTATTTATTGGTGATTCATTGGTTAGCAAAACAGCTTAAATTTTACGCAACACACGTAATTTAAGTGAAAGTGCGTCAGAATTATATTTTCTATAAATAACTGGGTGGTATTAAAAAACAGTGGGAATATTTTTTATACTCTTCTTCAGTAAAATTCATCAGATCTTGACTATAGTCAACCAATGCTTCGTGACATAGAAATCTGCCGTATATATATCGCAAATTTAAGTAAGAGAGCTATATCGATGCTCATTTAAGGTTAGCTCGTCTGCTTATCGAAAACTGTATTCTTAATTCTCGATGACCAATTAAAAATCAATCCACATCCACTAACCAATAGTTAAAAAATTATGCCATGTGCTACTTAACTGTCTACAGCGATTTATTGCGTACCGAGCTTTCACATACGTTCCATTTTATTCAAGTAGTATTCAGTTAATATTTCATTTATTTTTTAATATTAACTATGATCTTAAAAGTTCTTAAACATGGAGAAGATCAGAAACAATATTAACTAGGCAACAATATTAACTAAAGACGACATGGTTTAAAGTTTTTTACAGACTACAGAATCAAACGTAGTTTCAACTGTTGCTTTATTCAATAAATGCATTTGTCAATGTCGCCACTAAAAGAAATTGATCTATATTTCTTAAAATATTCATTATATAACAATCAATGGGGAACGCTTCTTCTTCTGTCTGAATTATAGAAGTTGACCTGGGCAATAGTTGATTCCAATAAATTGAAATAAATTACTAGGGGTAGCTTCAGCTTTAAAATTAAAGTTGCTACCTTATAAAATATAAACAAAATATTTGTTATTAACATTACGTATTTTCATAAAAAGAAACAGCTAGAATTGTACATCTGCATATGTTTCTGCATCATGTTTTTAAATTATATTTCACTCAGCCTCAATGTTATCTTTTCATTAAAACTGAGACGAAACAGGTTCATCGCATGCTGCTTCAACACTAAAATATGAGCAAAACTTTTTGTGATATTTCCTAACTGTGTTTCGGTTAAAATAGATTGTATGGCCTCCTCTCTGTTATCAAGCAGACAAAAAATAACCAAGGGAGGGGAACAAAGTAAAAAAGCAGATTTTACAAATTTGCCAAATTAGGCGCACTAGTAAATGTATTAAAAACAATAAAGATATAAAAATCTCAATAAAACAAAGTACATTCACAAGAAGGCAAAGATAAAGCGCTTCAAATTTAAAGAGTGCTTTTAAAAATTTTTGTGCACGACTTCTTGTATGCAATCCAGTTTTCAGCACACGAATTTTGAACTGTTATGTATTAAAAAAGTCGATATATAAAAGACATTTTTCTAAAATTTATGACTTCTCATTTATTGTCCACAAAACAACGCACCCAACAGTGTACTCTCAATTCTATTCATGAAGACACAGGGAGGATGAATTATCGTGGAATGAAATTAAGTAAATAATAAAAGAAAATATGAAATTAAATAAAAAAGAAAATAAAACAAATACCAGCAAGTGGTATCTATTCAAATCTATTTCAATCTTCTAACCTATTCTCCAGCACTTGACTCGCAAATAAATTTTCATGATGCTCAAAAAGAAGAGATAACGTCGGCCAAATTCTTCGATTGTTTCCTTTACAGTGAACCACTTTAGATCCCACTATGATGCGCTGAACTTTATCTTTAAAAGCTTGTATTACATTTAAATTTGAATTCGCTGCACTACCGCCTAAGTATTACTTTATAAATAAGCAACTTATTCTTCAGACTGGGGCGGGATCTTAACCTAAGGATCCATTAAAGCTGCGCCAGCATTCTTCTTAGCTGAGTTTTTTATTTTTACGTGCTCTTTGCAAGTATGCATTTTATCAATTGTAATCCACAAATATTTTGCGCATGCGTTTGTTGGTAACAACTAAAGATATAAAGCCACAATTTTCGTACTGGCATCTCCATATTTGGTATCTGAATATCCGCGGAAAGTTATAGTCTGATTTTGACAATTTCGAGGCGCAAGATGAAACAACTTTAGTGGACTATTTGAAAAACTTTTATCCAGATAATTTGATAGGATCATAATTTGTGTTCTGGAAAACAAAAGCATCAAAAATTTTCAAACTGTAGTGTAAGAAGTATAATATTACATACAGAAATTGGTTGATGCAGCTTGCACGCGGATTTTAACTCGTCATCGTGATGATTTATATATAAATAACCTTATATCTGGCTTGATTATTATTAGGTGCCACAAATAGCTGTTAGGTGAACAAAACTTTAATACTCTATAGCAACAGGTTGCAAGAGTATACAAGTTATTATTATTAAATAATCACTAATGTAAAAAGCCAATAAATTCCTTCTTCGGAAGTCAAACCTTCAAACCCATAAACTTACTCAATTCAACACGGCGCAAACAGTTAAAGCACAAAACAAAAATAAAACCAAACAAAGCAAAATCCTACTTTAAGAAGGAAGTGCAATGCAAAGAAATATGAGAAGGAAAAAACAAGCCAACATTGCCTTAAGTTGCGGTACAGAAACATTTCACCTTGAGTCTTCCTTTAAAGCAAACCACTGGCAAACCTAGCACATCAGCTTCAACTCTAAGTGGCAGCACACCTCGAGGAAAACAAAAATACATAAAACAATTGAAATTTTATTATAGCGGAAAAATTTAACGAACCAACGTTTTGTATGCTGCTGAAGCGTGATATTCGAAAGTGACGTGAAAAAGCGCCGATTGCGCTTGCCATGCCAACGCCATTTATTACACATCCAATGGCAAACGTGATACATATACATATAAACACTATATGTAATACAGTTGGTACCAAGTGTTTCCTTAACATATGAGGATTCACTGAAGCAATACTTTTGCGGGGTTAGTCGCTTGATAGCAGTTACTTTATATGTACTTAGTTTGATTTGAATTTCGTAATAAATACACCTGTTTACTTCGCAACTTCTCGCAAACATGCGCTCTGGCGAATATTCGGTCAACATAATCGCCTAGGAAAATAATGTTGGATGCGTTTTGCACCACGTATACTCTGGCACATAATGCACATCCTCAGAGGCTATACACAGCTTTCATCGAAGACGGTATATTAGCGAAGCTCACTTTTAGATGAATGAGTACGTTACTAAACAAAATTTTCGTACGATATCCCAAAACCCATTCTACGGTACTGCTATATCCTCAAGTCACTATTTGATGTATTCTAAGGGCAGAAAGCATCGTTGTTCGATATTTCTTCAAAAATTAAGTCGTTCAATGGAAAACGCTATAGAGCCATTATTAATGACTTCTTCGTCGTTGAGGGGAATGTTGATGTGGACAACTTTTGGTTCCAATAAAATATAACTACCTGCCATACAGCTGTAATGCCGAGAAAACATGGAGTTTTTTACTCATGTATTTAAGCGACCATCTTGTTATATAAATATTGAAAAATGGCTTTCTACGGTTGGTTTCTATACTTTTGCTTAAAGCACTCGTTATACCTAATGCCCTTGAAGCCTATAAATTCCTTTCATACAGGTCAGCTTTACCAAGTCCACCTGTTTCACATAACTTTCAAATAAATAATTGTTAACATAAATAAATTTAATTAAAGTAAATTAATTTTCCTTGAACCTTAACATAGTAACAGTTATAGTTCATATAGCGTGCAAAGAACTCAACAACCTTGGCATGCATCTTGTGTAACTGCAAAAATTTAAAATTGAAATGGTCGAGAAATAAAAGATAAATACATATCGAATACTGACTAATTTCTGCTTTTTCCGCCTTTTTAAAGAAAAAATACAGAAACTTCAAATTTAATGAAATTAATTCAATTTATTGGAAAATGATTCGAAAGAACGCAATAACGGTCATCAATGACGGTAACGTTCTCACCGGCACCATTTTTAAAAAAATTTGGTCCACTGACCCAAATCAGGCTATTAAAAATATTGAATCTGCTTGAATCACTCATTATTATACTTAACATATACATAGAATAATATTAATTGCTTTATTTAACTTTTTACAAGGTTGCATCGTCAGTGTCACTTGCTTGTTTTAACACCTTGCATACTTTGTTCAACCCGCTACCGAACAATATTGAGTTCTCATCGTCATACTGTATTCACATAGTACACCATGTCGTATGAGTAAATCACTCTTATGAATAATACACAACGATTATCCGAGAGAATTAGCCGAGTCATAAAAACCGAGAGAGCTTTAAACGTTGCAATCTTAAGCTGCTCAGCTACAGAAACAAAAATTGAGCCAAATTAAGAACTATATTAAAGTGAGTTTATTAGTTTTAAATGTTACTTGTTAAGAGTAGACAAAATAATTTTTTTAATCGTAAAGAGTGAGTCTGTTAGATCAAATGTGTTGGAATGAAATCATGACATATACGGCGGAATAGTTCGTTTAATTTAAAACTTGTTCCATAAAATTTTAAAAGATAAGCGAGATGGGCTACAGACTGACCCATTCATGAGTTTTACAAGAAATATTACACCAAGCATCTCCTTACAACTAGCGAATGTCGGGAGACTTATAAGTTTTAAACGGTTAGTGTAAGGGGGAAGATTTAAACTGGGATCCGAATGCAAATGATTTAGGGTAAAAAGTAAAAATTGTTTTTGAACGGACTCTAACTTATCCGAATGGACTTGGTAACTAGGGTTCCAAACCACAAAAGCATATCCTAATGTAGGCCTCACCAAAGATGTAAAAAGAATTTTTATAGCAAGACCAACGTTTAACAAAACTAAGAGCGCCTTTAGCTTCAAAAACCGTGGAACATGCATGAAGATTAAATTTTAGTTTGGGATCCATAGTTTCAATACAAATCAACAAAACTGCATACTTGTTCCAAGCTAAAGTTTTGTATTACGTATGAAGTAGGGTCTACATATCTACGCGAAAAGCACATCGTATTACATTTCTTAAGGTTCAAAAGGCATATCATTTCTAACATGATATCTCCTACTATTTAAAGTATATGATTTAAAAAGTATTACTGGTATATCGTCAGCATAAATGATTGAAACAACCTTTCATAATGTCTAAATTTTTTGGTAAGGGTTTCAAACTCACGGCCATTCTCCTTGAAATTATTGCGCGCCTGCCTAAAGACCAAGACCAGCGCAAGCCCTTACTATCAAGAATAGAATCCAATATTCTACCTGTTCGTCCAGCACATTTAAGATGGGCAAGCCCGTCACATAGTCAGCAAGAAACAAAGCGTTCCGACTCGCCTTTCACAGAACAGTTCGGGAAATTGCAAGTCATTATGATAAAAAACAATATTAATTAAAAATATAAAAATTTAAATAATAAAAGTAAAAAGAGCAAATGACAAAAATATTTATAACAAATAAATGCAATAAAAATAATTAGTTATCAAACGTAACAACCAATGTAGCGAGCAGTTTGAAATGTACTGTGACCCACGAAAAGTATAAAACTCGCAAACAGCTGTGAGCAAAAATGGAAAACGAGTACAAACAAGAAAGAAATTTAAGTAAGCAATATATATTAACACTAACAATTGCATTTCATTTAAAAATATAGCAAAAAAAAGGCAAATTTAAAACGACTCGGCGGAATAAAATAGCCAACACACAATTAAAGTAAATTTCAATTGCTTCAATGGTTCAATATAACAGCGATGTTTATCTTAACAGATCACTTAATCCAGATATTTTCACCACAAAAGTTTTAAATAAAAATTAAGCAAATTTGCAAGAGCACGAAATTTCACAGCAGAACACGAGAAAGGTTGCCAGATAATACTCAGTACATTTGATGTATAAATCTAACTGCGCATAGATTTTCAAGGTTTATTTTTCAGACCTATTTTGTATATATCCCATTACAAAAGTTGTAGGTTTAATTCTTTAATGCAAAGAATCAAAAAAACCATACTATATGCATGGTAATAGAAGTGTGATCTAGCCACGGTTAAATTAAAGTGCTTGTTGAAGTTTAATGCTTCCTTTTAAGGTACAAGCTATAAGCTTTAGGTGACGTCTGCAAAACGAACCAATCAACTAAGAAAAAAGCGGATATCCTAATATACTTAAATACCGCACAACCGAGGTGCTCATGAGGTGTTTGAGTAACTTTTGAATATACTAGCAATAGGATTGGTGAAATGCAACATAATTTATATCTTAGTAAACTTCTGTTTATGCAGATATACTATATATATCGTCAAATGAATTCATATAGGAAAGGAACTTATTAGTCTCATTTATATACATTGTTGTTACCTGTTTGTTTGCTGTTACTAGGAAAGGTTTACACTAGAAATGGAGCATTCTACTCTAGCGAAAGATATAAACAAAAATTAAACTTGATATCACGGAAATAAAAACGATTAGAGAAAATAATCATGTCACCGCGAAAACTAATTGCATTCACTTCAAACCCAATATATGCAATAAATTTTATTCGATTGTTTTAATTATTAAAATGGAAACAAATATGAATTTTTAGAGAAAGTTAGATAAAAATTTAAATATAATATTACTCAACGACTTACATTCTTTAAGTTGAAAATGGTGGGTAAATCCTAAATGTATCTACAATACTAAGGAAAACTATCAGTACTATATGTTCTGGTGGTCCAATATTAATTTCATCAAATAAGCAGTTTCACAGGGAGAAAAGAAACATAGCAATATTTTCAAATGAACCGACAGACGAAAACAGCTAAATTCACTTATCAACTATATATAACTGCTCATTTATCTTTATATATACGAGTAATATAAAAATTACGCGTCATGTTGTTTGTCCGCGATGGATTCCTAAACTACTGAACCGATTTTAGCAAAATTTAGCACACTGTGTCCAGTTGGAACGAACTTAGAAGATAGGATAGTAAAAACAATTCACAAATAAACAAGAAAAATCATTAAGTTCGGTTGCACCGAAGCTAAATACCCTTCACAGGTGCATTTCTGTTAGTAACTATGTGTTCAGCTTGTATGGAAGCTATATGCTATAGTAAACCGATCTGATCAATTTCTTCGGAGATGACATTGTTGCCTTAGGAAATAATATATACCGAATTTCGTGAATATATCTTGTCAAATGTGAAAGTTTTCATACAAGCATTTGATTTCGATCGTTCAGTTTGTATGGCAGCTATATGTTATAGTGGTCCGATATCGGCCGTTCTGACAAATGAGCAGCTTCTTGAAGAGATTTCCAAAACGATATCTTAAAAACTGAGGGACTAGTTCGTATATATAGAGACAGACAGACGGACAGACGGACAGACAGACAGACATGGCTAAATCGACTCAGCTCGACATGCTGATCATTTATATATATACTTTATAGGGTCTCCGACGATTCCTTCTGGGTGTTACAAACTTCGTGACAAACTTAATATACCCTGTTCAGGGTATAAAAATACAGTGAAAGCTCTATTAAATTGGTGCTCTATTAAGCGGACAACCCAATTAAACATGCACATTGGCCGGTCCCACAGTTTGTTGATGTTTATTAAGTACAATCTATTAAGCGAAAGACTCTATTAACTGAACAGAAATGCTGCTAACCAGATATTGAGAAAGCAGCCTTAAATTCGTTAATTTTTCCAATGAAATTTATTTATATGAACATATTCAAAATTTAACTTCAAGTACAATCCCTTGGGTTTTTATACCGACAAAAATGTATACCACAGCAACGCGTGGCCGGATATACTATATATACATATATATTTTACAAGGTCGCTGATGTTCAAGACCATTACATATTATAATATATATAAAGAATTTATCGTTTTATATCTACAGCTGTTGAGTGTGTCATCAACATGCCACTAAAATTTTAAACACGTGAATTGTCTACATAACATCCGTCACAATCACGCTGCAAACGGCGGCACGACTAACACTACTTTCCCCAACTGCTTTCAATCAAATAGTAACAACATGTAAAAATCACACAAACGATGAGGAAAGTCAGATGACGGTGCTATTCATAGAGATAGGCTGGCTGTCGTTCGGCAAACGGATAAAGTAAAAAGCTTATTTCCTCCACTTAGCCCTTCCCGTACCTGAAAGCATGTTACAGTCAACAAATAGAATACTCCAAAGAATATCTACTAATGCATACATACATACATACTATATGCACAAGCAATTGTATATTTGCATGCCAGCAACATTATTTCACAATGGTTGACAGCTTGTTGTGTGCCTGGATATCAGCTGCTGCTGTGGTTAAATTTTACTGCGTACATATGTGTGTGTGGTAAGATGTGTGGGAGATGTTGGTCAACAGTGTAGGCATCATGTGCTGAGTGCATGCTACAAATCAATTGTTGTCTGTTGCTCATCAGCACCATGTTTAAATCGAAAAACTTGCCGTCCTCGGGAAAAATTTAGTGGACTGCATTAAAAAGTTTGCTAACTTTTCACAATCAATCTTTACTGCCATACAAATTAACAACAATTATTAGAAAGTGATAGACTATATTATAAGTAAAAAATAATATGAAACTCTTCATTTATACACTGCTATTAAATATTGCATGCCTTTGTTTATTTTCTAAAAGTTCCTAACTCTACTTTCTATAAATTTTTACTTTATTTGATTCCGGATGGTATAACTTCTAAATTTGAATACGAATTAAATACCATATTTCATGCGAAGTCTTTTTCTCTCATTCATTTCATTATTTTCATGCCAACTTTCAGATCGATTTATTGCTTGTGGAAATAAAAGGAGTTTCTCTCAAACGAGAGGGTAACAAATTTCATCAATATTGGGTGAGGCAGCGAAAAAAGAATACAACTCACCGACCTAAAGTTCAAAGTACGGAAATCGATATAATTGGAGAGTTATAATTGGAAGAGTTATTCACATTTGGAATTTATGCCGAAATTATTGTAATTATTTTACCAATTTTTAAATTATTTAATTTAAAACAAAACACTCATTAGTATATTTGATGGTAGCTAACAAAAGCTAATAAATTAAAATTGTATGTTTGTATTCAAATAGAAATTGAAAGATTGTTATGTGAAAGTTAAATGTAATTTCTAATGGCATGAAACATTTTCTATTCTTTCACATCCATCTAAAAGTTGATTTCATCAGTTTTCGCGAATCTGACAAAGAATAGCACATGCAAGAAACAAAATATACACTTCAAGCAAAAATGAGCTGGAAAAACTTAAACGAACGTGTGTCTGTGACTCGTCTAAATGCATGCATTGCACGAATCATTCAATATTTTATGCGCGACAGGTTCGGTATAAACAAAGTTTTCACAACTTAAGTATTCGATGAAAAGTCGTGAAATGAAGCTGAAAAGTTGGAAAAATAAATATGTTTTCAATCAAACTTTGTTTTAAAAAGCACTTTTACGAAGGTTACACTATACACGTTAATGTGATAGGGCTTTTAAACAATACGAAATTCAAATATATATGGAGAGAAGCGTGGAAAACTATAGGTGTACATTTTTAATATTTATCAAACAAAGTTGCGTCTAAATGCTATTGTAACTTTCCCACAGCTTCGAAAAGTTTTTTTGTAACTCTGTAAATATAATCGTTTGACATCACTTGTATCTTTGTTGATAGAAAATCAAATTTTGAAAAATATAAAGTTCTGCGCACAAAATTTTCTGAAGTCATATCGTTGTTGCTCACCGCCTTTATATAAAATAATAATAATAGGCCATACATACTCCATTGGATGCCTTTTTTTCATCGGCTACTTCACATTAGGAAAGTTGGTCGTGAACTCTTCTACTTCCGGTCCATCAATTTTGTTTAACATCACAATTTCTTTTGAAAAATCCGACACGTTCTGGCAACTTGGAAATAGCTGTTTGCTTGTTTGCACCAGTAGGTATGCAAAAGGTGTAAATAATAAGTTAAGTAGGGTTTCTCGCGTATTTAAACTTTGCAACCAATTTGCATCGCTTGCTTATACCGCATATCATATTTTAGTAAAATACATTTACTGTCATATTTATACTACCTCTGAAATGCTACTTTAAAGGCGATAAAGTGATAAGTTTTATGATATGGTTGTTTGTGTTGTTGGTTATTATTTTCAAAAGAGGCTTAATTTTTATATTATCTAATATATTCTCTTCGCACTTAACATCCACGCAGCGTCAAGCCATAAGCTATGTTTATTGTACTCGAATTTGTAGTCATTATATTGAGTTGTGGGTGCCAAGTAATATGTCAAAAGATAATTATATGGTTAAACACATAAGGAAGGGTTAAGTTTGCGGGTAACCGGTCATTTCACATGTACCATTACAACTTGTCAAGATAAAAGCTAAGGGAACATCTTCAGGTGCATAAGGTTTGCTAGTTATATGGGATTTAGTACAAGTTTTAAAAAGATTTTAGCCATTTGAGGTGCAGAGATGCATATTTAGGAGAAAAGCACGTTCACTAAACTTAGTTATGATAACTACAATATTGGATATTAAGTCAAAGTTCGAAGAGCTTTCTAGTACGTATATGGGGGCTATGAGTATTACTGATCCGATTCAACACATTTTTGATATACAGACATAGTATTATCGGAAAATAATTTTCTCTTAATTCCCATAGTAAATCTCTTATACTTATCGACATAACTCAACAAAAAGTTCACAACAGTGCCACGCTTATGTCCAAATTTTTTCACTGGCTCCTAAAACGCCCTCTCATGCTATCTCGAATGTAAAATAGTATCATGTCTTTGACGCATATATTTATAGATTTATCGTTTTATAACATTTTTCAACCGAACCGTTGCATAAGGTGGAGTTATTAAGCGTATACACAGTGTGGGTAGGGATACCAAAAAGATTTACCCTGAGCGTATTTGGCCCTTATAGCTTAAATGGGTTAGGAGATAAAATGTACATACAACTTCTTAAAGAAATCTTCAACCTCATTTTGGAGTTTAACCTTGAATAAGGGCTTCTTTAAGGGTATATTTATACTTTTCAAATTATTTTGTACTACTCATCATTTGCTGTTTTCATATTGCGCTAGTAGTATATTTGGGATATATTCAGTTATCTAAAAAAACAGCAACCATTTGCTCAGAAATGTTTCTTGCTTTTTCTATGGCTCATTTTGAAACACCCTTACAGACAACTGCTGTACACTTTCCGGAAACTGAGCGAAATCGGTTATCATACCCATGTTTCACGGAACGTTGTATAAAAAGTAAAAGTGCGAAACGATCTGACTAAAAAGACCAGATGTGCTTAAAGAATAGAAATTCGTAAAAAAAAAAATCCAATGGTCTTCCACTCAACACTTTAGCTACTCCATCACTTAGTTAGTTTTGAACTATCTTAATTAGTTTCGTCTTCACTGCTTCAAAAACAATTTTGGCAGCCAAAGCGAATGTGATCTAAAAGTGAAGCGTCCTGGGAAACTAAACTCAGTCCGACAGCATCATCGACAAGCGTTGAAGGCCGCTGTCAACTATTAATTTAGTGTGAACTCAACAAGCAAAAAGGCAAATGTGTTACGACGCAAACCGTCAAATTTCGTTTCTTACTTTTCGAGAATAAGCGCAATGATTCAAAATGCACTAGTGCGCAAAAAAATTGGCTTTAAGTGGATTAAATTTAGCGCCAACACAGTAGATGTATGCTACTTTTTCCCATTTTTTATTGTTCTACCTTATATGTATGTGTCGAAATGTATTTAAGTTCTGGTTCACTGCATCTTTTCACTTGCTTTAATGTCACTTTTTCACATTCCCGAACAGCTCTCACAATATTGAAGCAACAAACTTAAGGGTGATCCATTTGAAGATTCGCTACTTTTCAAAAAAAACAACACAGAAACTTCAAATTATATAAAGAGGTTTATCATCATACGAAAGAACATTCTATCGCATTTATTTTTTGAAGACTATCTCTTTACAATGTTGGCCGCGGCTACGTCTCAGATGGTTCATTCGTTGAGTTAAATTTTCGATGACTCGTTCGAGCATTTCGACTGGTAACTGGCGATTGACACCCATAATGCTCAGCTCCAAGGTCTCAAATGAAGCGGCGTGGTCCGCAAAGACTTTTTTTTCACTAGTGATAATTTTATTGAATTGGTCTACATTTTCTTTTAAGCCAATGAATGACATGACTTTTCATTTTTACACATTTTAAATACTATTTTATAAAAGTACTCATCCACATTACATTCTCTTAACGTACTAACTCCTAAGTAAACTGTGTTTATGTCTTTCATGCCCTTGCAGCGCAAAACTTGGTCATGTAAATGTTGCTCAACGATTTGCATTTCTTGAGTTGTTTTCTTAACTACGCGACAATGAAAGTGTCGAATGTTCGTTCTTTTAATGCGGCTGGAAGTTTGATTTTGTATGGATTGGTGGTAAGGTGAGGTATTTAAGGTTGTTCCTGAATAGTTCCACTTTGCATACGCTACCGTGGTTAAAGGTTTTCAAAGAAATAATAATTCAGCCGATCTGGGGTATGGCGGATGGCATTATTGAAAGCGTGCCTTATTAAAAACCTGGGAATAGGTACATACAAAGGGTCTGTTTGCAGGGCATTATGAGTGCGCTGAAAACTACTTCAACAAAGGCTCCGACATTTATCTTCGACATGCGGCCAATGCATTTACAAGTGGCTATGCCAACGGTCAGTCGGTTCATGATTTTAGGCTATTAGAGCCAGATTCGGCGATACTACGGGACTGGTATCATACTCCTGGGCCTAACCAACGAACCAAAGTTAGTCTGTAGCAAAAAAAATAAAATTTTGATAGGACGCTATGACATAGGCATATTGCAAAGCTTTTACTTACATTTACGGATTTCGGACAAGGTATGAAAGAATCTCTCATTTGCAGCTTTGTCTATTTTGCGTAGCTACGTTTTGTAGATAAAATTTTTAATCGTAAATATTTCGCCACCTATCCTCTCCTTTTCACATTAATACGAACCTATTTAAATAACTCCAAAGCACATATAACTAAATATCATAATTGTTAGTATTCCCAGAAGTGAGTGGGGTGACAGCTGTGCCGATACCATCGTGCGACATTTTTAATTACCTGCAAAGAGGCAGTTGTTAAAATTCTTCAACGCCTTAATAACACGAATTAATGAGCGTTTCCTTGCACTTCCTGTGCATTCGTTTGTGGAAATAAGGTCACGGTGGTTAAATTATACTTGAAACAACTACATAAGGTGAACTGTGATCTGATTACACATTGGCGGCTAATGTATAATTTACATTATACTTGGCTGCTGTTTGGACTCATAAAACTAGTTTTTCCAGCCTTTCAAAATGATGATGTGAGACGGAAGGAGGAAGCTTCATTAATAACATGATTTTGTCATATACATCTTCTTTGTTAGTTTAAATTTCATTCCCTCTATGGTATACCTTTAGAGCTACATATTTCACCTATCTTCCTTAAGTTTCCAACAATAGCGCTTTAATTATTAAATTCACTTACGAGTACTCTTTACAAATACTTACGCTTGATGAGTATTAGGTGGCTGGCACCTGCGATGTTTCGTTGGTTACTGGGCAGTCATGCAGAAACTTGAGAAATTTGAACAGATGTCTTCACAGCTGAGTAGCAGTTGGTTCAGTACATTTTTGTTGTTGTTTTCTTGGTGGTATGAGCTTTTCGTTAGCATTGCTATTTTTCACACTTGCTAGCATTTTGTTAAATTTAAACTTGATTCTGGCATCACACGAGGAAATGTCACGAACAAGCTATGTAATGAGGGGGACTATTCAAGCAGGTATCCTATGCACACTTCTGTGGGTAGTGGGTATACCACCTTAATTCAACAGGAAAGGAGTGAAAGCAGTAGCTTGTGCAGGGAAAATAGTGCTAAAGGTGTCAGCGGAGGTGTAGAGGTTAACCTTGATAAGACGGAACTGATACTATTCACGAACAAGACCTCAACTTAATTCAGTGGTACTACAAAACTGAACTGGAAAATTAATATAGAGAAATTCATAAGGTAGCCCGTGCAGGGTTATCAAAGCAATTAAGTCATGTCCACATCACACACAAACTGCCCAGAAATAATTTTGTACGAAAGGTAATTCTGAACCAGTCTTAACAAATCGAACTACATCCTCCCAAAGTTAGACTTTAATAATGACTAGATGTGAATGGAGAAGAGGTTTAGTAGGTGAGGAGAGTATGGGTCCAAAATGGACTGCGATTTACGGACGCGCGTATACTCCGAGTATTTTGATATCACTATACGGGAAGATACGGACAGCGATTGTTTACACAGACAACCAGTCGGCAGTACTAGCTTGTCATAAGCTCACTGACAAGTCAACTCAACTTATCGAAAAAGCAGAGGAATTGGATGAGTCAGGAGTTTTGTTTTATGACTCCGTGTCACACTGGAGCCATCAATAGGGAGCTAAGTACATAATTTGAACAAATAACTAGCTCAAGGAAGATGGAAATCTACAACCAAATTCAGGATAGCGAAACACCTACGCCCAAATTATGGCAAGACAAAACTAAAAACTTATTTCATAGGTTTTGGATACCTATAGTAGGTATATACAGATTTCTAATTTGGTCAACATGTGTTAGAAATGAAAATACCCTATAATAAGTAGTTCTGAACTTGAAGGTATTAAGAAAATGCTACAATACTTGCTCATTTCTAAACATCGAAGGCTTGGAATGCATAAGATACCAAACTTTGAATGTCTTTCCAAACAAATGTTAACGGAGGTAAGTAGTTTTATTGAGGCCAACAAATGGTTTGAACTGAACAATGGGACGTGATATCAAGATATAAGGTCTTACGATAATGTATGAAGATTTTCCGCTAATTAAGCCCCAAAGGCTATCACTTTTACCAACTTATCTATCTAGGTATAAGTTATAGAAATATTCGATTTGTTTTTATTAGCAAAAATTTTTCAAATACACACATGTACATACTATATATGATTTGGAGATGTAATAATTAAGACTTTTGAAATAACATTTAGTCTAATCGTTTTCCTAATTGATTTGTACTACTTAAACTGATTTTTGCTTACAGTCAATAAACGCGCAAATTATCTGCATTGTAAGGTCAATTTATGGTCTTATATTTAGCTATATATCGGTTATAAATTTCCATATAATTATTGAGGCATAATATTTATAAATATGCGAAATATATGCCTTAGTTGTGTTTTTTGCATGTTTGTATGAACGCTCATTAAAATTGTATACTTGACTTCACTTGTCATCAACATGCGTCAGCGATTTTTTTTGTAAAGAACAATGTGGGAGATCAAACTGATTGTGTGTTAGATATGGTGCTTATTAAGGTGTTCGTTTTTTTCCAATATAATTTTTTTTTTAACTCCTCTCGAGTTTAAGTTTTTGTTCTTAGAAACACGGATCCAATTTCAATCGTATCTAAATCATTTTACTTCTCCCATATATTTTGTATAGTATTTTTTGGTCTTTTGCACTAAAGTTTAGTCCACAGAAAATAAATCTTGAACGTTGAGATAGTAATGTTATAATATGAAATGTTCTGCTCTATAAAAAAGTGTCAATGACTTTTTTCATTGAACTACTCCTTTGAAAGTAATACGCGGTTAATCTTATGCATCAAATATACTGTATTCGCATAGTACACCAGGTCGGATGGGCAACACGTGATGTATAAATCACTTGTATGGCTGCTCCGGTCATTAGATGTTTATTTTAACTGCACATAATTTTTTAAGCATGGTTTTTATAAAAAAAATATTAAATTATTGAAGTAGAATAAAAAAATTTGTATTAGAATATCCCTTTCGAAAGCAACTAAATCGCTTAATGCAAAATATTAGACGAAAAACGAAATATGAAATAAATCGAAAATAAAATTATGTTAAATTTTTATTTTTAACTTCAGAGGGTGTTTGCAAAAAAACAATCAATTTTGAAAATAACGGACACCTTAATTTATATATGTATGTACCGTATCTCTAAGCAACAGATGTTGCTTTGCGTGCAATATCTTTATGCAATTATAATTGCCATTATTGTCTGTTTTACGGTTGCGCAATCCGGTTGCCAGTGACAATTTTCTATTCGTTTTAAATTGTCACTTATTATCCCATTTGTAATTGAAAATAAGGCTATGGTGGCCAAGAGCAACGATGGTGCACTCCACATATCTGAAACGATGGTAAAGAAATATTGATTCTAAATTATGTTTTCCAAACAGTTTAAAACTTAATTCCATTTTTAAAGAAATTGTTAAAAAAAAATTATTTCGAAATGTTTTTAACATATCTAATAAAAATAAGAGAATTACTTCAGAGATTCACAAAAATCTAATATTCACTTTAGTTGGTTGTCCCGTTCTGGGAAAAGATTTTTTGCACTAAAATTTATCGGTACATTTATAATAATATATGTCTTTCAGAAAACCTAAATGCAGATTAAGATCTTTGGGAATTTAAATTTTAACTTCTATTTTATTTTCCAAAAGTCTTATGCCAATCTTCAAGTATTTCGTCAGTATTTGTAAAATATTAGGTCTACAACTTTGCTTCCGCCGTTTTTTTGTAAATTTAAGGCTTTATTTTATAAAAAATGTTATTCAAAATATTGGCGGTCGCTAGCTACTACTTTAGACCATCTTTCTGGCAGCATGCGTATTCCGTGACGAAAGAACTCCTCATCTTTCGAGTCGATCTTCATAAGAACTGAAGTGCTCGTTAGCTAGACCGTGTGCCATCGATCGGAACAAGTAGTAGTCAGATGGAGCAACGTCTGGAGAATACGACGGGTGGGCTAAGATCTCCCATTTCAGCGTCTGCAAATATTTTTTGACCACCTTTGCGATGTGAGGCCGAGCATTGTCCTGCTGGAGAATGACTTTATCGTGTCTTTCCTCGTACCGTGGCCGTTTTTCTTTTAGTGCTCGGCTCAAACGCATTAATTGCGTTCGGTATCAATCTCCTGTGATGGTTTCACTTGGCTTTAGCAGCTCATAATATATCACCCCTAGCTGGTCCCACCAAATGCAGAGCATGACCTTGGCGCCGTGAATGTTCGGTTTTGCCGTTGACGTGGAATCATGTCCAGGCTTTCCCCATGACTTTCTTTGCTTAAGATTATCGTAGTAGACCCATTTTTCGTCGCCAGTTACAATGCGATGTAAAAATCCCATTCTTAAAACGTTGAAACCATTCGCGACATGTGCTTTCACTTAGGACAGCCTCACCGTACCTATCCGAAAGCATTCGCTGAGCATCAGCCGCACTTTTCTTGAAATTAAAAAAGAAAAACAAAATTTCCTGCAAATGTCGAGAATTTGGCTCAAAAAATTACATTTTCAGTTGAGAATAAATTTTGGATGCAAACAGATCTCTACAAATATTTTGCTGGGAATTTTGAAAAAAAAAACATTAAGGTTTGGATGTCGAGCTCTCTTGTCATCTTTCTAATGCTTGTCTGACGATATTCACGCAAAATATTCTTTACTTTTTAATATTTTCATCAGTTGAAGAGGTTGAAGGTCCAGAACGAGGCATGTCTTTCATGATCTCTCGACTGTCTTTGAAGGCTTCGAACCACTCATATGTTTGTGTTTTTAACAAAACGGAATAACCTTAAGCCTCTTACAATATACACACTGATTCCACACACAAATCTCAATTAGAAACACTAAATATGAGAGAAATTCTTTGTTCAATATTTTTACCAATTGTAAAAATTGCAACGCCATACTGAGGTGTACCGACGCAAGGAGCTGCTATAAACAACTTAATAAATACAATTTTTTGAAATTGCATTTATCCGGGGAATTTAATTACAATTTCCGGGTGCTTTTTTGTAACAATGTATTTGTGTAATTTGTGCTTTCTTCAACGTTTTTCTGATTTCGTACTGTTATTATTGGCTTTGCTATTGTTTCACTCAATTGCTGCCTAAAGAGCATTAAATATCGTATGTACTACGATTTTAACCAGATTTTATTTTTTTGTGTGTTATGTAGTATTTGTGTGCGTTTGTTCATATATTCGCATTTGTTGCGTCTTGCATCTGATAAATACTACTCAAATGTTTAATGCACATAAAATAGAAATATGCAACGATTTTCCGAAAAATAACTGACAAATCTAAATCTGAGGTCTTTTTTGATGTGATATGGCATCGTCAAGTGATGTGGTGTGACGAGAGGTGATGTAATGTGTTAAAATGTGGTGAGGTGTGTTATCATACTATGTGATGTCATATGTTCTATCATCACATGCATATGAAGTGACGACATATAATATATTGTCGTTTGTGTCGTAGAAATGAAAATTTCATGTGAAAGAAGCTGAAAGAGATGCAGTCTGCTGATGTGATGCCCAAATGAAAGTAGATGTCATGTCATTCACGTGATTCGAATATACATTTTTTCCAATTATTGCGAATTGTTATTATGAGTTGTGAAGATATTTGATCTTTTTCAGATTCAACTTACATCACAGTTATGGTGTAAATTGAAACAGAGGAAATGTCGTTATAGAAATATTAGTATCTCCGAATATTAAAATTGAAACGGAAATAGCTTTCTTTGAAGAATATTGCTACTACTATTGGAAATTCAAAGAAAATTGTTTAATGTTGTCGCTGAAACAGCAAAAAAGAAAATTAGCAAAGAAAAAAGTCTAGATAGCTTTTGCTTTTACTTCGCTTTGTTGGACTTAGTACTTCAATGAATAAATGCACATAGACGTATCTGAATAAGGGTAAACCATAATAGTCACAAAAATAATTCAAACTACAAAAGCTACCAAACTACCACCTGAAGTTTCATCAAACTCTGTTTTTATATTACAGCAAAACAAAAAAGATGCTTTGCCCCTTTGTGGTGGCTAACCAATTCCAATTATTTAACCTTAGGCATTCGTCTGTGATATTCTTTTAGTTTTTTCGTGCGCTCCACATTTTATATAGCTATTAGCATTTTTATTCTATCAAGAAAATGCTTAACACTATATAGATTAGGGTGATTCAATATCTCGCTTCCAACTACTTGAAAAAATATCTTGTTTCATAGATTTTGTAGGAAATTGAATGCTCTACAAAAAAGGTCTCCACGATTTTTTCGTAAACCCAACCGTTTGAAAGATATTAACGGTTGAAGTTTGATTATTTTTGGAAAATTTTTTATTTCTTATGAGTTTTATAACTCAAAGAAAAAAAATCATTATGAATGCATTCAATTTCCTACAAAATCTAAGGAACAAGATATTTCTTCAAGAAGTTGGAAGCGAGATATAAATTTTTCTGTCTGATAATAAGAAAAACTAAAAAACTGTATGTAGGAGGACCTTCCCGTTACAATTTAGAACTCTTGTTTGCAGAGGCTTTCTTAGAGGTGTCTGGGAACCTATTTTTCTGAGTACCAACGAAAAAAAAAAATTTTTTTTGAATCACCCCAATATAGATATATTTAATAGCTACTGCAAATGTGCATATAATACAAGTATGTATATAATGTATAGGTAGGTAAGTATTGAAAAATGTTCCTTTTTGCTGCACCGCTATGCTAGTTAAGGCTGAAGTTGTGGATAATAAGTCTGGAAAAAGGAATTGCTAAAAATAGCATCGCAGTCACAATACATTGAACTTGAGTCAGTCGCAGGTTCGCACATGCCATGAAAACATTGCTTCCCGCCACAAGAGTCATATGCGGAATTCGTTTTGCGATAGCAATAAAATTTACATAAAAAGTCACAGTGACTTAGCCTGATCTAAACGCAAACGTAAAATGCGAGTGTGTTGTTTGCACAGGATGATCTTCATTTCAGTAGATTGAAATTGGGCGAAGACTTTTGCGTGACCTCAGAGTTATGACAGCAAAGAGAGAGCGGTAAAGGCTGACCAATTATATATTTCTTTTCTTCTACACTGCTTTTCTACGCATCTTAAATTTGACAAGATGAAATCTATGTTCCCCTCTTCTACTGATTTACGTATTTTGAATACATAGAAACTCAACTGCTTTTTTATAAAATAATACTAAAACATAAACGGACCGATTAAAAATATAGATTTAACTGCAACGTTAAATAAGGCTTCTAAAGATATACTTATTCGACCTGAATGAAAGAATAACTGAATTAGTTTATGTAAATATTTTTAAAAAGATTACTTTAACAGAAATATCCAAGCCGACTTGTTTCAAAATCAAAGTTTTCTTGATTAAAAATGTGTCTTAATTTCGATTTTCTGTTTATTCATCAAGAAAAAACTGACAGCAAGTCTCAAGTCTCAGGTAAGCTCTCCAAATATCTTTTTTACTGACCCTAACTATCTCCAACTACTAAAGCTACAACAACCAAGTACGTCTAGAGCTAATATTATAAGAGCTCCAATTGACAGTATTAAAATTTATGAAATCGGATGATATACCCGCTGCCTCCCCATATAACTGTAAAAACTTAAATTTTACCCGCGGAAGGATGGTGTCAAAATTGAACAATCGCAAATTTTTAGGTAAAATTACATATCTCCAAACCCGCATGACCGATATCAACCACATTTGGTATCTTTGAGAAGAATCTCTCCCATTTTTATGTTGCTGTTCGAAAATGGGTTATTATAAATCAGGAAATATCTACACCTACTTCCAACAGTTTTAAATCCCATTTGATTCTTAACTTTCGCGTCTACAAATCAAAAAGCAGTAAATATAAAAATATAAAAGAATAAACATTTCCACGAGTAATACTTTTAGCGTCTGCCAATTTATGACCAAAAATTCTCAAACTTCAACAAAAACTGTTCAAGCCCTTAGGTATTTGGACCTCAGTACCTACAGTTGATTTTTTAACCGCAAATATGGGTCAGCGTGTCAGATATATAATTGAAATTCATAGAGAATCCTATCCTGATAGTAATATGCCTCCCTGTCTAAAAGGAATGCGGTCAATGCTTTCCTGATCCCCCATGCCTGTAGGTTTACTTTATTTTCTTTTAGTTCATAGTACAGCAGATGTACTTACATATATTCAAAACGAAATCTCGTAGAAACAGCATAAGAACTTGAAAGACTACACACATATTATATTGTAATATTATTTTATATATGTTACCATTTGCACTCACGTGGCATATATAGCATAACCCATCGTGGGTTTAACTGCGTGTCGGAATAAAATTTCAATTTTCTACAACAAAGTAGAAGTAAGCCAAGTGTGAGAGCTCCATAGTATGCAAAAGCCTTAAAATGAAAATTCTGTATTCTGTTTGAAAAGGCATCAAGTCAGTAAAACGTTCGATTTCTTCGCTAAAAGCAAAAAAAGGAAATCACATTAAGAAAAGTAGTTAACCTTTCGATATACTCAAATGTACACATGTTCGTATGTGTGATTGAAGCTTGCAGAAAAGGTTATGCATGCAAGTAATATTTATGTATATCCAAGCGCTTGTCCTTAATCGCTGCTATTAATGCACTTCCCAAAGTGACATTTTTATTTGGCGCAAGTACATTATCCGAGTGCAGCAATATATTTTCACAAGTATGGGTGGGTGGTCTTCGCTGTTTGCCTTATGAATTTTGCGTGATGGTATTTTTCGCCCAAGTGAGTGAGAAATGGATTATTATAGCATATTAACTACTTCTTATTGAAGTGGTGATAATGACGTTTGTTTTGCACGTTAAGTACTTTACATTTGTATCTATAGAGTGATCCATTTCGGGGGTTCCTAATTAAAAAAAAATAGTGACTTCCGATTTAATGGGGATTGTTTATTATAATTCTAACAAACATTCTCAAACATCCTTTGGCAATTAGTTTTAGAAAATTATCTCTTTCAACTGCGTCGAATAATTATTTGAAATGTTTATTTTTTGGTTTTATCTTGTATTTTTGTATTGCT